>NC_046659.1:127734764-127741770 GCF_010883055.1 Belonocnema kinseyi | reverse complement strand
CGTTGCTAAGGCAGGGGCAGATGTGCCATGAACTGAGTCCAATTCATTTTTTATCTCATATGGAGTTAAACCCTTTAAATGAAAATGTTTGATTACCGCTTTCAACTCGTTTTTTTCCATTTTTCTTAACGAAAAAATTTTTTTTTTCAATTTGTTATAAAAACACGTAAACTCAGAAGATGTGGACTGTGACTGCACCATATATCTAGTCGGGAGTGGTGCTGACTGAAAACAGATGATTTGGAGCGATTCGCGCGCCATCTGTTGGTCATTCTAATGACTTATTGAACTACCCTCGTAAGCGTGGAGTAAGCGTGGCTTAACATTAGGTCACTGTTTACTCACGGTCCTCTGACGGTAGTCCGATGGTTATAAACAATGGGTCAAGCATGGCTATTGGTCCCTCTGCCATGCTTCGCCCACAGTCGAACGTGATTCAGTTGAAATTGAACTTTGGAAAAATTTTCGAAGGTGGACAGAATCCACTAAATTTTCCTCACTTTTTAGATAGGATTAGTGGATACATATTTTCTTTTATTGGACTTTGCGGAAGTTTTTTTAAAACTCGCGTGAAATAAGTTTGCATGGCTCAAGCATGGCGAGACACTTGAAAAAATGCGGCTAAAGCATGAGTCAGGGCTGAATAACCTGCACGTCTCCAAATGATAATTTAACTACCTGAGTTTACCGGGCCGCGCACCAGATAGTGTAGCACGTATTCTAGGAGAACTTTTTAAGAATTTATATTGTGCCAACTGCCAAAATAACTACCAATGACGAGCCGACGATCAGGGTGAACCTAATCGCGCACCCGGTAGCTTAGCACGTAGTCTACAAGAACTTTTTTTAAATTTAAATTGCTCCAACAGCCAAAATAACTACCAATGATAAGTCTGAAATCCGGGTGCACCGGATCGAGCACCACGTAGTTCAATACGTATTCTACAAGAGCTCTTAAACAATTTCAATGTTGTGAATAATTAAAACAATTCGAAATGGTAACGCGACGACCTAGGTGCATTGGGCCGCGCACCAGAAAGTTTACCGCGTATTCTACGAGAACCTTTTAAGAATTTATATTGTGCAAACTGCTAAAATAACTGCCAATACTGAGTCAATGATCCTGGTGCACCATATAGAGCACCAGGTAGTTTAATACGTATTCTACGAGAACTTTTTACAAATTTAAATTTTGTAAATAAGGAAAACAATTTTAAGTGGTGAATCGACAGATCCGCGTGAAACGAATCGCGCACCAGTTAGCTTAGCACGTATTCTACAAGAACTTTTTAAAAATTTAAATTGTTTCAGCAACGAAAATAACTGAAAATTGTGAGTTGATGATCCGGGTACATCAGATCGAGCACCAGGACGCTGAATACGTATTCGACAAGAGCTTTTAAAGAAATTTAATTTTGTGAATAAGGAAAACATTTCCAAACGGTGAGGCGGCAACCCAGATACACTGGATCGAGCACCACGTGCTTCGTTACGTATTCTACAAGAATTTTTTTAAAATTTGAATTTTGTGAATAAAAAAAACAATTGCGAATTATGAGTCGACGATCCGGGTGCACCGTGTTACGCACCAGGCAGTTTAGCGCGTACTATACGGTAACTTTCAAAGAATTTAAAGACCAATCGTAATTTTCGGTTGAAAATTTAAATATTTTTATAAAGACTCGACTGGATGGAAAATATGGGAAAAAGTTTTTTGCGGAATTCCAGTGTTTAAAAATTCTAACAGTATTTTTTGAACCATTTTTTTAAGCGAACTCTTAGTCTTATATTTAGTCATTGGTATCTAAGAGAAGACTTGTAGAATATTTTATCTAGCACATAAAAAATAATATGAAAGTAAAAATCCTAGTAAAAAGTGAAAATACATTCATAAATGTATCTTTACCTTTTTTGTTGTTCGATTTGGGAAGTGGATTATCATTTATCGGATTGATAGCAGCCAAGGGTTCGGAAAGAGAGTGTTCTATTGCGACGCACTTAGTAACGTTTTCGTTGTGTTTCAACAGTAGCCACCGTGTTTGATTTGTTACCTTCACTTATCCCGGTTTTATAAGCGAACTTCAAAAGAAATAAAGATCCCAATGGGGTAGGAAGTGGCATATATTATATAAATGTTGCCTGCTCTGCTTGCGAATATTTACCTAAATAGGCTAATTCCTCGAAAGTTCTGACGTCCCGAAGTTTAATATGCTATTTATAATCAAGGCGCAATCTGCGATGAGCACTATCAAAGTGCTTTTGTCCAGTACTGTAGTAGTTTAATTTACTATAAAGGCCAATTTGACAAGTGAGTTAATTCAAAATTATCTGTTTAGGGCCTCGAGTTCAGGTCGTAATTTGTTTCCTAATTATATGATCTATATTATCACCAGTGAAGCGATGCCTAATATCGGCCTGAAATTGAGACAAACTATTCCAAATCCTTATGACTTTAGAATCTATTACCAGCCAGAAAACACTATTGCGTTTGTCAAACTTGATCTGTCCCCGTAAATTATTATTTGTAGCGACAGGTGATAAGCGCGTATAATTCGAAATATCGTTGGGAGGATTTGTTACATTTTCACACCGAATGGCATGCATCCCGTAGCTCAGGTATCGCTGAATGCGCAGTTAAATTGGTCAACCTGAGAAAAACCAGGTGGCGGTTAACTCAAATAAATTACCGAACAACTAAAAATCGGTTTTGCTGAATGGTAATTAGGGAAAGGTGTTAAGCGCGAGGGCCTCTCAGTATTCCAAGTTGACGGAGATGAATCCGGTAGTTACGCGTTACGAATCGTTTCCGCTGCACCTCTTCTAGCCGTGGTTGTGATGGCTGAGATCGTTGCAGTAATCGTGAATTCCCTGGTAAATGCTTAATGCCCCCTAATGTCCATGAATGAAGGCGTTTGTAAACCAGGTGTTGAGTTCCATCTAATTTTTGCTCCAAATTAAATTAAATTTTCGAATCTTTAAAACCTTGATCTTTCCACGATGAACTACACGGTAAAAAAAATTGAGCTGTGACAGGGATATTATTCCTTATTATAGCTAAACATTTAGCTGAAAACGAACGAAGGAATTTAGAAAGATCCCTGGATCAGCGAAAATGAATATCCTTCACCATTTTCCATATACCAGGGATATCGTATAGTCAAACCTCTAATAAGTATAGGTATAATAGGGATATTAAGAATAGGTGTCTGAAGCAATTATCGAAAGAGCGCCGGTGCATTATGGGTGAAGCGAAATAAAATGGCGATGGTCTAATCGGAAGCAGTGATAGTTGAGATTTACTTTGGACAATTAAACGCTTTTTAACACTTAAAATGTGCGCGAATGTTAATATTAAATGTAGTTTATGATGCAGTAATAATAATTTACATTTGTTTCGAATGTAGGCGATAACTTTATTGAAATATCAAGAAACGCGATAAAAGCAACAAACTTGACCTCCAAATGCATTACACGGATATCAGTGAAATTCATTTTCGCGATACCAGACGAAAGATTGGCTACTGTAAGTTAAAATATTTCTATAACAACTAAATTTTTTTTCTAATCTGAAGATAATACAATTTTACATAATCTGTCGAAAATAGTAAACTTCCGAACTTAGCAATTTGGTCCAAATTACTGATTTACGAGAACAATTTACATAAAGTAATTAAATGTTTAACTATTCTAACTAAACGTTTTACCTCATCCAAGCGTACACTTTCTTTGAGTTGAATATATTCTCGATACACGCGTTCGCCTCACGATTTTTTTTTCCGTGTACATTTGAAATTAAAGTGGTTTTCCAGCGGAATCGCAGGCAAAGAATAAATACCCTATTCGGAATTAAAGGAGAAGTATAAAAACAAAAAAGAGTTTCGATAACATTAAGAAATTTCAAAATATGGATTCCTTCAAACCCTTTGTACTTGATCGTTGATTCCAAGTATTTTTCCACTCGTATACCTTCAAAATTAGCTGGTGCCACCGTGCGGTCACCCTGAGAGTGGAATAAGTCGTTAACCCTAACGAAAGGGTGTCATCGTGCGAAGTGAATATAGAAACCTTGTGGCGAAGCCCATCCTCAAAAGATACATAAATTCTGATGACAGTAAAAGGTTCTTCAAGCAATTGGTCCCGCTTGGCAAGAATCTCTCTCGGCCCACGTTACAATAGAAATACTTCCCCCTTTCCCCCTTAGGGATTCTGTCCTGGTCATTTAAGGAAAAGTCGTGTTATTAATATTTTTACGACATTTCAATGTAGTTGTCAAAAGATAAATGTAATTTTATGTGTAATATAAACTAGGAAATAGTATTCTCTTATATTTAATACATATATCTAACATAATTATGAAAGTCTACTGTACGATCGTTTAATTCCTGTCCGACAACATTAAAAGCAAAACCAAAATCTTAGTTCAAAGGTCGATTGTGATAAGATTTGAAGACTCTTGACTTTTTGGTCCATTCTGCAGGTTTGATAATTTTTTTCTACGCAAATACCATTACGTTTTACTGTGGAGTTTGGAATAATATGGAATGATGAGGTTTTTTTATGTAAGTTATACAAATATGTTTTGTTCCTATCTCGATGTTTTTCAGTGCTTGATATGTAATTCTGTAAAGTAGTTAGAATACGCTATGAAACTATATGGTATACTATGATACATTCTGATATGATATTATAGGCTATGATACTATGTGATAAAGTATAACACAATATAGCATACTACAGTATTATATGACGTAATTAATTTTAATGTCTTTATGCTGTTTTTGAAATAATTAATTTTCTTTTTCTGACTATGGAGCTTTCTCTCTGATATATAAATGTTGTTGGAAAAATCGGCCTCCTCAAAAGTCATGATGATTTCTTACCACTTTTTTACGTGGCTTTTTTATTGATTCTGAAAATGAGGCATAAATCAAAAGATAAATATTTACATTTTATATAAAATACAATTCTAATTTTGAAATGCGATCAATTTATTGTTTAACAAATTATAAAAATGGTCAGATTAGACAGCAGTTAATCAACTAAATACTGATAGTACAAATCAAGGATAAACATATAATAAGTTAAAAATGTATCACCCTGATTTGCGAAAATAATTAAATAATTTACATCCGCGATCGTGAAAATATTGAAACGATAGCAGGAAATGTGTTCTCATCTGAACAGTAAGTTTTGAAGAAGAAATAAATATTTCAAATGGAATTTAAGGGAGTTTAACATGTATAATTTCTAAATTAAAGCATTTGAAATTAAATAAATTTATAGAAAATTTAATTAATCCCAGTATCTTAAGATCGAATGATTTGAGAAAATAGGACAATTTTAAATTATTAAAATCTTAAAAACTAAATTATTAAAAAATCACAGGAATTTCGATCTTTATTCTTAGAAGTAAACGCATTTAAAATGAAATATTTTAAATTTCAATCTTTCGTATTTGAATAATTTTTTGTTCAAAGCGATTAAAATTTGGCACTTTCCAATTGCAAACTAAATGAAATTTGCGAGTAGAACCTCGAAAATTCTGCAATTTTTAATTCCTAATGCACACGAAATTATAATTAAGTAATAAAGTGGTCAAGACAAATGTTTATATGATAAAAAAATTGCCGATATTTCAATTGTTTAGAATGGAAATATTTTTTTTAATGTATAAAACTTGAAAATCTAACTATTTCTATAAGAGGTACAATGAATAATTATCAAAGGTAATAAATTTAATCAGTTATTAACTTGCTTTGTATTTTTATTTCTATTTTTTCGCAGTTTATTAATCCTGAAGATTATATTTATGGGTTCAAATGTTATTATTGAGTTGGAAATTCAACAATTTTGTTGAAAAGTTATCCTTTTAGTTTAAAAATTAAATTAAAGCCTGCGTTTTTTGCGTCTTTTAAAAAAAAATGTTTTCTGAATTTTAAGTTTCTACTCATGTGATCAAATAAATATGTTGCTAGTTTAGCTACCCCATACAGTAAATTTTATGAGAGCAAGCTTATGAAAAAAGAACCAGTAAAGCTACAACTAGTGCAGCTTCAAAAAATTTTTTTTATTCTAATTTACAACCCTTATCGCGATATATTTTGAGGCAGATTGCATTATTTTTAAAAGCAATATTAGCATAAAACCTGCCAATCAGATGATAATATAATGCACTACTGTTAGTAATCATTCTTTATTTCACGCTAATCAGTTTAATTATAATAATGATACATTTAACTCCTAAGCGGCTGCGTTCGCCTGGAACAACTCTGTAAACAAAACAATATCTGAACTAGTATTCACCTGCAATAGTTTTTTGTTGTTGTAGTACGCAAGGAAAATCGCAGTAAAACCCGTCTATAGTACAGCAGGTAATTAGATTTATCATTAATTAGAACATTTAAAGTCGTGTTAAATATTATCCTTTGGTTCTCTTGCCAATTTCTATCTCCGTCGATCTTTCTACCTGGCTCTGAAAATTAAACGCTATTCAAATTAAGAAATATTTATTTTTTATATAAAATACAAAATAAAAAAAATAGTTATGTCTGCTTCAATCAATTGCTTGTTAACAAATAGCAAATACGGTATAATCAGATACTGTTTAATCAAATAAATTCAGCTAAAACAAATTGAGGATACAAAAAGAAACTTAATTGTTTGCAAATTAGTCAACCTAAATGCGAAAGCTATAGAATATTTTACAATAGCGATCGTCAAATATGTTAAGGCTAGCGGAAGATGCATTCCCCTCTCTGGATTTTCATTTTCAAACATTATAAATATAAACAATTTACAAAGCCTTTCTTAAATAAATGTTAAAATAGGATTATTTATATTAAGAACTTCCAAAACCTAGACAATTTTGTACGTTTGAAATTGAAACTGGGTATCAAGGCTGTGAATATAACATGCTGCATTTTTTAAAAACTCAATACCCCACCACCTTACAATTTTTGAAGTATATGGTACTGTATAATAGCAGAAATGTTTTCTCTACCTACTC
>NC_046659.1:127733575-127734664 GCF_010883055.1 Belonocnema kinseyi | reverse complement strand
ATTAAAATTCGAAAATTTTTTCTAAAGCCTCCAGGGGACTTCGTTTTCGCACGAAAAAATTTTATGTGCCCTTATTGCATCCGGACCCACAATTCAACCACTGGAGACCTTATGTCCAAAAACGTGTCTCCAGTCTGTAGACAGAGTTATTTTCTAAATTTTAGAAGCTCTATTGGTTACAAAAACTGTGCAATTGGTGCTCAATCGTGGGCTCGAGAGTTATGCATCGCTGGCATCTCATGGTATTGAGTAACGTTAATTGCTTCTTATACCCTAACCATATTTCGTAAATCTCAATTGGAACTTGATTGTCCCATTCTAATTTATGTTTCCAAAGCTGCTGAATTAAAATCTTGTCTACAACAATGACTGGGTCTAACAATCCTAGGGGGTCAAAGAGTTTTGAGCATTGAGATAAAATGGATCGCTTCGTAGCGCGATCAATGGAGTCTGAAAAATTGACAGAATATAAAATACAATCATATTTAGGATCCCAATGAATTCCTAACGCCTTGATTGTATCCGAACCATCAAAAGACATATAATTATTTGAGGTATTGTTTGAAAAATCTTAATATAATTCTGGCTTATTCGAAGCTTATTTCGAAGGTCAAATCCCCCTTTTTTAAGAGATTAATAAGATCATCTCGAAGTTGACGAGCTTCGTTAATGGTTTTTGCGCCGGTTTGCATGTGGCTAACATAAAAGTCGCATTTGAGAATTTTCCCGGCCTCTGGAATGGCACCTTTTTCATCGTCATCTAATTTATGCAATGTGCGAATTGCTAAAAAGGGTGCACACGCAGTAAATAATGTGACCGTGTTTAAGGAATATATTTTAATCGGTTCATCTTGACTTCCTCGCTACAGAACCTTTTGATAAAAACCTATCATTTTCAGTGACGCGGATTTGTCGATACATTTGTTGAATATCCGCGGTGATTACAACAGAATGTAACCGAAAACGAGTGACGATTGAAAATAGATCGTACCCGGAATATTCTGTTAAACTGATCGTCCTTATCATCGGCGCTCTTGGAGGTGCCCAGCTTTCACTTGCTAATAGCCTAAAAAGCATCCCTGCGTGTCA
>NC_046659.1:127664018-127733475 GCF_010883055.1 Belonocnema kinseyi | reverse complement strand
ACGAAACGCTGGAAGTTACAAAAGTCCGATTCGCGCCGAGCATCAGAAAAAAATTATTAAAAATTTTTCAAATTTTTTATTTTGTATTCCTGTTCCTCTATGGAACAATTGGCCCAAACTTAATTTCAAGACTTTAGACGTCCCAGAAAAACGTTCAGCGAAAACCGTGGTACCTTTTGCGATTACTCAAGCAGGGACTAATATTCTCACGAAGTACAGCAAGTTAAAAAACTTACCAAGAGTCTTCGCGTATGCCTTGATATTTATCAGTGATTTAAAAATTAAAGACAAGAATTCTAGACAAACGGGTCTACTTGTACCGAATGAGATTAATGAAGTGTCACATATAATATTCAAATTGACTCAATCTGAGGTTTTTCCAAAGAAATGAAAGATTTGTTTACAGGGAAACAGGTGAATAAAAAAGCAGTCTCTTCCATTTGAATCCTTTTTTAGATGACGGGTTGATTAGGGTCGGTGGAAGATTAGATCGGGCTCTGATCCCCGAGTCATAAAAACATCTGATTATTCTATCTAAAAATCATTACGTCACGAAATTAATCATCTGAGATGCACATTTAAAACAATTACATGCAGGAACAAGCACAATATTGTACGGAGTCCGAGAAACATATTGGCTTATCGATGGGCGAAATGCGACTCAGCATATTATTCGAGATTTCGTCACTTGTTTCCGAGCGAAGCCTCGCGAAGTAAATTATTTAATGGGAAATTTACCGAAAACTCGACTTTCATTGACGCGAACCTTTCTTCACGTGGGGGTTGACTTTTGTGGTCCATTTTACACAAAAGAGCATCGTCGAAAAAATAGAACAAAAAAAATGTAAGTATCGGTTTTTGTTTGTTTTGCTACAAAGGCAGTTCATTTGGAACTCGTAAATGATTTAACGACAGACGCGTTCCTTGCCTACTTAAAACGCTTCTTTGCTCGTCGCAGAATTTCACAAACAATGAATTCTGATAATGCTACGAACTTTGTTGGGGCGAACAATGAATTGAAGGAACTGTCAAAGCAGGTAACTGATATTATAAAAGGCGAAAAGGTTCAATAATTTTTTCTAACCAAGAAGGTTGATTGCGACTTCATATCGCTAAAAGCTCATCACTTTGAAGCACTCTGGGAGGCTGTGGTGAAATCTTTTAAGCACAATTTTGTTCGAATAGGTGGAACCATATTGCTCATGTATAAACAGTTGCATACATATGTGGTTGAGATCGAGGCGATCCTCAATTCTCGTCCACTCACCCCATTGTCATCCGATCCAAACGATATCCTCCCACCTACCCCAGCTCATTTCCTAATTGGAAGTTCTTTGACTGCTTTACCGCAAGAAGTTTTACGCCTTGTTCCAAAATATCGCCTAAACTGTTGGGAGTAGGCTCAATAAAAACGACAGCATTTCTCTGATCGATGGCACAAAGAGTATTTGAACGAGATGATCGCTCGCAGCAAGTGGGAATCGGCGACTGATCAAACCAACGTCGCGATCGGAACTCTCGTCGTTGTCAAGGATGACAATCTTCGCCCGTTGAAGTTGAGTCTCGGACGCATCATCGAGATTTACCCTGGACGAGATGGAATCATCCGAGAAGTAACGCTTAAGAATACATCTGGTATCGCCAGGCGAGCTTTGAAAACATTGTATCTATTACCCATAGAGTAAATGTTACATTATACGGTAAAATGTCAGCTTATAAATAGGTTCAATAATTGTTGATGAACTTAATTTTAATCAACGACTTTTTATTATTTTATTTCGAACGTCGACCGTTCAAAGGGTTCGGCATGTTGCATCGTAACAATTTTATTTTATTTCTTATATTTTTTGTAATTTTTTCAGTTTTTATTAATACTGCTTTCGAAATATTTATCACTCTTCGCATTTAGATAAAGGCTTTATGTATTTCTGTTATCCCAAATTCTTTAGGTTTTAGATTTTCTTCTCTTAAGAAATTTATTTATGTATTTATGATATAGTCTCCTTCTAATCTTTTACTTTGACGCCGAGCACGTTCTTCTCGGAACTTAAGGAAATGATCGACCTCAATACAGCCTAAGGTCCTAGATTAGGTCCTAATTATTATTACCCTATCGGTCTCTCGCAGTCCCATCTTGTATCTTTCAGCCCTTTTTTCTTCATTTTTTCCCACCATTCCTTGCTTCCAACATTTAGAGAAGAATCTGTTGTTCCCACCCTCTCAATTTCCACCAATAATCTTCAAATTCGCTCCCACTTATACAACAAAATTTCCCACTTTCCCTTTCCTTCGATATACGATATTCCAGTCAGCGAATTAAATTATTCTTGTACCTTTGTATAGTTAAGAACTTATCTTGTTACTCTCGCGCAACTACACTTATTACAGTAGATTTTTTGGTTCGATTATTGTCCAATACCTTTTCTTAATAAACGATTTTTCACAGTTAATATGCATAAATATATTAAATCGTATGCATATTTAAAAAAAAATCTCATATTAAATTAAAGCAAACAATGAAACATTCCGTGGAACATTTTTAAATACTCTCAAATATTTCAAATCCTTTAAAATATTTAGACACACCTTAAACTGTTTTAAAAATATTTTTAAAGTACTTTTGAATTAAAAAAAAAAACATTCTAAAATTTTTTTAATTCTCCAAAATTTCTTAAAATAATAAAAATAAGTTTAAAATTCCTTGACATCTTTTAAAACATCCTTAAATATTTAAAATCCTTTGAAATCTTTTGAAATCTCTTGAAATTTTTTCAAGCTCTTGAAAATATATTGAAATTTTAAAAATACCATGAAATATATTAAATCCTTTAAAACCTCATATTAAATTACTATAATCATTTGAAAATTCCTTGGAACCTTTTTAAATTCTCTCAAATTCGTCAACTCTTTTTAAATCCTTTGAAATACCTAGAACTTTTTTTAAAGATTTCTAAAGTACTTTTGAATTTTTTAAATAACCCTTATAAAATTTTGTATTTCTTTAAAATTCCTTTAAATTATAAAAACAAATTAAAGATTTTTTTACATCTTTTAAAACATCATCAAATATTTAAAATCCTTAAAAATCTTTTGAAATCTCTTGAAATTTTGAAAACATTCAGATTGAAATTTAAAAAAAGCAAAAAGTTCCAAAACGTTAAATATTGAAATGTTCGTAGATTGGAGTTTCAGAAATGGGATCAATAAAACTTTAAACCTTTCGAAATCTAATATTTAAACATTTTCAACTATTCAATAAGAATAATTTTCAACTCAATGAGATTCAACTCTTCAAATTTTGAATTGTAAACTTGAAAGTTTATTTATAAAAATTAATAATCATGAATTAATTGAAAGCGTTCACAATTTAAACATACGTTTTTCAATTGGGCAATCTCCAGTAAGTAAACTTCTAAGTGTACAATTCAAATTTTGAAGACTTAAATTCCATCAAGTGGAAAATTACTTATATTTCATAGTTGAAAATAAGATTTCGAAAGTTTTGATTTTGTATTGATTCAATTTTCGAAACTCTAATATACAAAATTACAATATTTAACTATTTCAAGTTCTTCTCCCTCAATTCTCCAAGATTCTCTTGCCTTTTCCCTACCCCTTCCTAAATATCATTACTTTAGTTCTAACTTGTTTTCATTCACATATTTTACTAATTCTTTCAGCATTTCACGGAGACCCTCGGCAATATCTGCTACCGCGGCTAGATCATCAGCAAATTTGGTTCCAAAGATTTTCGTTTGTCCTATTACTGTTCCTCCTAAGTCATTAATATTAATACAATATTTTATAATTATAATATTAACATCAATAATATATATAATAGTAATAATATCCATATTATATAAACCTAAAAAACATAACCTCAAAATCGACTCATGCATGAATTTAAGAATAACGCGAAACATCAAAATCGTCAATTTCTTTCTAATGGGGATCGAGATATAAATAGAAGAGTACCCAAGTCTTTCTAAACTTTCAGATCGGCAGCAAAGATAACTTTGTGGTAACTGATCGAGCAGAAACTTAATTGGTAAATCATTTCAGAAATTGCTAACTTTCGTCATTCACCGACGGGCAACTCGCGCCTTAAAAGTAACTCTTTGGTAATCCGCTAAGAGGGCGCAGTTATGAGCGCATGTTTTTCATATTCTCTTATTTCATTATCTCGACAATCTCTCACCTCATCCTGGTAGCACTCACTTCTTGCTCGACCAATCCGCACCGAGCTGCCTGTTTGGCGCGTCCCTCACTATGGGGTCCCTACAAGCACTATTCGCATACCGAAGCGCGAAGCTGTAGTGAATTTTGGTATAGTATTTGAATTCGGAACGGAAGTAGAACGGGTGCATATGGAAGAGGATTAATAATTGGGTGATCTTGGAGGGGAGTATCAGTTGTGAAGCGTGGAGAGGGAAAATTATTGGAATGAAGTTTGGGAAGGGGGCGAAGAGTGAAGCATGGGTTGGTTAGTTGTGAGGGGGTGGGGGTCGCTATTTTGGCGGAGGAGGGTTGAACGGAATAATTAGTTTCTTTACGGGCCATGCAGGACATTTCGTTATAAATAATTTTTTGTTTTCCAAACTTCAGGATTTACGATACATTTCAAATACTTTTATTTACAAGTGATTTCATTCTAATGCTTTTATTAAGAAATAATACTTTTCTAAGACAAATTGCAGAAAGATGCGGCGTTTTTTGTAACAAAATATTATCTGTACTAGTATTCACCCACAATAGTCGATATTTCTTTTTTGTAGTACACAAGGAAAATCGTAGTAAAACCCGTGTATAGTACAGCGTATAAATATATAATTAGATTCGTAATTAATTGAAACCTGCCATGTCGCTATATATATTGTCCATTGGTTCTCTTGCTACTATTTAAGCTTCTTTTGTTTTTCTTATTAGCCCTGAAAATGAAGCAATAATAAAATTGAAACAAATATTTATACCTCTTACAGAAATACAAATAAAAAACAGTGCTTTCTACTTCAACCAATTAATTGTTCAAAACATGGCAAAAATCGTTAAATCAGCTGACTAAATTTCGACTAAGCAAATGAAGAATCAAAATCAATAATTGGTTTAAATTTATTTATCCGGAATTGCGATCATGAAATATTTAAATACTACCACAAAATACTTCCACATCTCTGGACTTTTATTGCCTAACATTGAAAATATAAACATTAAAAAAATTTATCATAAAGGGTCCATAATATGGATTTTTGAGTGTGTGACAGGCCCTTAAATTTTTGAATTATAAGTTCAAATTGTTGAAACAATAATTCAGTAGTTAATCTTTTCGAATTAAAAGGATTTGAAACTGAAAAATTTTCGAACAATTATTAATTGAAAACGCTCCAAATGAAGCTTGTTCATATGAGAGAAAATTTTAATTTTAATTCAAATTAGGAATTATGTTTTTAGAACTGAAGATTCAATTTCTAGTCAGAATTTCTGAATAGAACATTGACTCATAAAAGAAATATTTGCTTCTAAACTAAGGAATGCGATTAAAAACACAATTTCTGTTTATAAACGTTTTAACAAATAAAGGACAGGCCAACAGAAAGGTGCACGCAGCGATAATTGAAAATGCAATCTTTTGGCCTAAAGCAGAAACGAGGACTGCCTTAGCTCCCGGATAATGGAATTTTTTTTCACCAAACTCTATATGACCTGCGGCGACTATTTTCAATTTGATTTTCTAGGAAACGCAGAAAAAGCTCATATAACTGATCTAGCAAACTAAGACTAAGGCAATGGCCTTTCATTAAAAAATTATGGATAATTATGAGTTGAAACTAAAATTTATATTAGCCGGTCTCTCCTTGTTAGTTGCTTTACCTTAACTCATTTGATCAAACATTTTCTGAATGAACCGTTTTTGATTGACTGGAATTTCTTAAAAGATTAATTGGTTGAGTCACACAAAAAAAGACTATTACTAAAATTATATAATGAAATTATTAAAAAAGATTAAACGAACTTACAGTGCTTCAACTAGGAACGAGTTTTAGCACAGGTGAGGTTCAAGAGTTTTGAAATGTTTGTCCAGGCGGTCTTGCTCGGCGCATGGTAATGCTGTTTTAATGACATGCTTTGCTGCGTTCTTATAAGGTTCACTTTTGCGACAAGCATCCAAATACTGTTCGTGTACTTTACCCTCAAAGGATGTTACGTTTCCAAAAGGATTTCCAGGGATATCTTGGTAAATTTTATCAAATTTGTCAAGGGCATCCTTAATTTTGTGCCACGATTTTTGGAAGTCAACGTTACATTCTTTCTTCATATCAGCAGGTGTCAATTTAAAAAATGTATCCAGTTCAAACTCTATGCCATCTCTGTCCGCCTTTAGCGGGTCGACCGATTTTGAAAAACCTTGAATTTTTAAAAATATATGGCATTTTATAATGGTAAGAATGTTTGTTTACCTACTTTATTCAAAAATATAGAATTTTGCGGTTCCAAAAGTAAAAAATAGGTGTAACGAAATTTCGAACTAATTATTGTGGACTACCTGATTGGTTGCATATTGTGTATATATGACTTGAAGTGACTGTTTACAGTTTTTTTTTAATTTTCAAGAATTTTTTAAATCGCAACTTCCAAGTCAGGAATTTTAAATGCAAAAATGCATTTTTGCGACAGAAACTGTTTGTTTTGGAAAATTTTTAAGTAAGATTTTAAACTATTATTAAAGAATTTTCAAGGCTTCACGATAGCTTCACACATATAACATTAATTAAGAGAATATTTTAGAAGATTAGAAAGAATCCAAAGTATTTCTGAAATTTTTAAAAAAGAATATGAGATTAAAACCAATTTTTTGAATAGTTTAACTTACTTAAAAAGATATTTAGGAATTTAAAAATTTTTTAAGACGTTTTTAGTTCTCTATAACTTCGAAAGATTTCCGAAATAATGAAAAATATTCTTAAATTTTCTCCAGTCATAGAAATGTCTTAAATATCATTTACACACTTCTAATTTTTCTATAGAAATGTTAAATCCTCTGAATTAAAAAAAAATGGTTAGAAATTTGTTAGATGCATCTTTAATATATCTTAAATCTTTAAAAACGTATTTGAATCCTTTGGAGAAAAATAGAGAATATTTTTGGAGTATTAAAATTTTTGGATGAATTTAAATCTACATTACATAACATTAAAAACAGTTTTTATTTAATGAAATGGTCAAAAGTTAAATTACTTTGTTAAAAATTCATTCGTTTCAAGATTCATAATTTAAGATCAAAATTTATCTCTTAAGCTAACAATTAATTTTTTTTACGGAAAACTCCTTTTTTATAGCATTCACTATTTTAGTTTCAAATTTCTGTTTTATAATACAAAATTATTCTTCTTGATATAAGAATCCTATGTACGGTTGAAACTTGAATTTATTTGCTGAAAAGTAAGGTTATTTTGAGAAATTCACTACATAGTTTTTAATAAAAAGAATAAATTATTTGGTTTCAGATGAATTTTTGTATGAAACTGTGTTTGGCACATCTAAAATTTTTTTTAAATCAATCAAAGTTTCTCAAAAATCTTCGGAACATTATATTTATATAACCCTAAAAGCAAATAAGCAAGACCACATAAAAGACACTTATTCAAATAATTTATTTTTTTAAAATCTTGTTTTAGGCAAATTAAAATTCCTTAACAAAAATATCAGATTCTTAAAGTTCAGAATTTTTGAATTATTCTATGTTAAATCAGAATATTTTGCACCAAAATAGGTGCTTTATTACAAGAATCATTATAGTGAAACAAGATTTCCAATTTTTGAACACTATCGTGTTATATTGAATTTTTGTATTGGAACTATATGTCATTTTGCGTTATATCCGAAATAGTTAACTTTGCAATTTGTGAGTTTGTTAGTTATAACAGTTTTCATCGGTAATTGGATATTAAAAAAACATTAGTTTTCAAAAAAGGTTTGCTATCTGAATCAATTCTGTGTTTTATAATGTTTTTTTTTTCTAAAAATGCTATTAATAATACATAATCGTTCCTTTTAAAAATATATTTGAATATTAAAAGGGTATGCTGAATTTTTAAGGTGATTTTAATTCTATAATTATACTTCTAATAGAATCGTATCTATTTTTTGGAAATACAATTTATATTTTTTTTTGATTTTTCACAAGAGTAAAAAATTAATTAATTTATTTGAAATAAGCCCGCGCTGAACGACACATGCGCAGTAAACATAATCATTGCGTTGGCGGTTATACCGACCATTCTTCCAGTCAGTAGTAAGGGAGGGGTATTCGTGGCCGCCAAGCGTAGTAGAGGGGGAAGTGGCAGAAGGTAATCGTCGGTGAAGTGACGACTGCCAAATTAAGGAGAGGAAGTAGGGATAGAAGTGTAAGTGAGGAAAAGTAGGGAAAATGATTAGAAATGGTTTGGAGTATGGTAGGGGAAGTGTTAACTGCGGAAAAGTGATAGTGGAGGGCAGTGTTAGTAGGGGAAGCGATGAGAGGGGGAATTAGCGGAATGAATTTTGGACAGGGGGGAAGCATGGATTGGATAGCTGTGGTGTGGGCGGGGAGTTTTGTGGCGGGGGTAGGTTGAACGGTATAATTAGTTTCTTGATGGGTTCTAAGGCACACTCCGTTAAAAATGATAACTTTTGTTGGAATTTTTGTATGCACATATCTAAAATCATTAAAAATACTTTTCAATTTCCTAAAGAATCTTAGGAAAATTATGTTTATTTACCCTTGAAAAAATAGATAAATAAAGTTAAAAAATAAATAAGTATTCCAAATTCATATTTCGCAACAAAAATTTATTTTTTCTTGAAGTAGGACAAGTAACCGCGTGATTTATGATGCTATTTTCAATAGTTTTTCAATAGTCAATAGTTAAAATAATTCGTGATGAAAAAAGTGAAGATGATAAAAGATTTTCAATTCGTTTCACGTGTGGTACTTTCTTTCGCGCTTCATAAAATAATTTTTAATATAAAATTATTTTCAAAATCGTATATGTAATCCGCAAATCGCAGTTCATTTTTATACCTTTTGAGTAAAAATGAATCAATGAAGAAGAATACAAACATTTTTATAATCAAATCCGGTTTTTTAGAAGAGATTATGAAACATATTTTACTCCACATGTTCTTGCAATGTGAGAGAAGTTGCAGTAAATTGTTTAATTTTTGCGAGCCGAGGAAATTATTTATAATTTGATAGAAATAATATTGTAAAATTAATTCAATGCCAAATAACATACAATTTGTCTAATTCCTCGAACTTCTTCATGTGTACTTACAGACAGGAAGTGCCACCAAAGCAAAGACTAAGAATTTCATCATGGTCGTTCACAAGAATATACGAGAACAATCGGAGAGCCTAGTGTTTTTCTGGTACTGCGATCGCAATCCTAATTGTGCGCTATTTATATACTGAGATTTTTGACACAGCTGTCTTCAAAACAAGGAAAAAGTTCATTATCTCTAGTGGTAAACACGTCCACTTAAACTAATACTTCTTATCAAAGTTTAACTGTGAGACTTCAAAGGCGCTATGATTTTAAATAATAATTTTTTCCTGCATTGAGTTGAAGGAATATTTTGTTTTTTCTTATTTGTTACAATTGAAAAATTTTGCGTGAAATATATTATTAGCTCAAATTTAGGAAATAATTGATTGAATCTCATTATTTTAAATCAATAATTTTTTTTTCTTATAATAAAATAAGGTTTTTTTTTTAAGCCACTCTCTAAATGTAAATTAGAGACGTTTCACTAGTTTTTCGCAAGTTTGAGCGCGCACAGACTTTTTAAAAACTAAAGGTCAAATCATCGATAATGGTAATTTAGTGATTGTGAATTCTCTTTTGTGAAAGCTCCTTCGTCTTCAACGAATACATTCGCATCACGTGTCTTGCGCTTCGCACTCGAGTTTATCCCTGAAGATGCACATTATTCCCATAAATGTATATTATTATAATTCACAACATGCATTGCTATAAAAACTGGAGTAGTTTCATTTTCTCATTTGAAAAAATGCGCATTCTTTTCAAACAAAATTTGTTATTAAATGTTTTATTGCAACTTTTGTCGTTTTTCCATAAACTGAATTCAATGTTATTTTTATGATTTAAACTTTACACATACGGTCTACTGAGCAGGCTTAGCGTTTTTTAACACACAAATTATGTCCCTAACCTGAGTGATCCAGACTTTGTCAATTGAATTTTCTACCGCATCGTGTTCTATACCGCAGATGTGGTGCCCTACTGCTTTATTTCATAATGATTCACCAAAAGTATCTCTCAAAGCGCTAAGAGGGAAGGGTCTAGTGACAAAAAGATATTTTTTGCGTGCACACTTTTTGCCTTAACATTTCTTACATTCTCATCAGATAAGGTATTAGGTTTGTGTAAAATTTGAGCCCCCCCCCCCAGTTTTGATCAAATGTCTACGTTTTAAGACCCCCTGAATCCGAACAACCGGTTCTACGGATGTTTCTGTCTGTATGTCTGCCTGTATGTATGTCTGTCTGGGTGCACGATACTTGTGACAAAATTTATCTATTAGATTAGCCTTTAGTAAACTCGTTTAGAGTCCTAAACTAAAGGTCAAGTTCTTTAGCCAGCCATTTTAGATGGAAATTCGAAAAGTGGGGACATTTTGAATATTTTTGAGACCAACTTTTTTTAAATTCAAGATTTCTTTATACAGTTATTCATGGTATTCAAGAAGTTGAATAATTTATCATGATTACTATTTTAATACAATAAAAAATTATTAGAGTTATAGCATTTGCAACATTTAAAAAAAACGCGAAAATGAACATTTTAAGCCACATAAAGCACGATATGGAAAAAGTCAAAAAATAAAAATGTTGTTTTTTAAATTCCCTATAAGATTATCATAATATTTTTTTGAATTTGAAAAAAATAAAATAAAAAATTCAAATTTTTACGGCATACAAAATAAAAAATCCGAAATTTACATGTTTCGGTCAAACTCTTCAAGATACGGCAATAGATGTCCCAACAAAAATTGTGCGTTTGAAAAAGATCTACAAATATTTTTTAACAACTTTTTGATACGAAGCGTAGTTTTGTATTATTGATGTAGGTTTGTTGACCAGGGAAATTAATTAATAGTTTAAGATGTTAATTTTGTCTGTCTACCTGGTCATAATCAATATTATTAAGATATTGATCGATTTTAAGATTGTTAAAAAAACGCTCTCTAGCTCCGCTGGGATATGAGCCCAGGCCCTTCAGATTGCCGGTCTGATGCTCTACCAACTGAGCTACGGAGAGACCAGAACATTTTCGTGACAATCTTCTTACAAGCAGAATGTCAACGTCATTCCTTATACTTGTAAGATCTTTCTTTCTAAACATGAAATTCATATTTTATTATTGATGTAGGTTTGTTGACCAGGGAAATAATATTGATTATGATCAAGTAGAAAGACAAAATTAACATCTTAAACTATTAATTAATTTCGCTGGTCAACAAACCTACATCAATTATAAATTATGAATTCCATGTTTAGAAAAAAAAAATCTTACAAGTATAAGAAATGACGTTGACGTTTCTTTAATAATCTCAAAATTGATCATTATTTTAATAATATTGATTATGACCAAGTAGACAGACAAAATTAACACCTTAACTAGCGTAGTTTTGTCTTTAACCATGAAAAACATCATTAACAGTAATAAAAATCTGCCCGCTGCTTGGGCACATTCTTATCACAACTTTTGTCTTTTAATTCCTTTTTCGTCTTGCGTGTAGGGTTTAAAAAAATTTAATTTTTAATGTTTTTAATGCTATTTTTTACGATTTAAACCAAAAACAGAACTATAAAAAAATTATTAATGACAAATTAATTATATTTAACATTCTCATCAGAGAAGGTATTAGATTTGTGTAAAATTTGACCCTCCGTCCCAGTTTCTCTCAATGTCCACGTTTTAAGACCCCTGAATCTGAAAAAAAGGTTTTTGCGAATTTGTCTGTCAGTCGGTCTGTCTGTACGTATAACTGTCTGTCTGTGAGCATGATTACTTTTGAAAACATCATTCTATTAGATTGGCCTCTGTTTCACTCTTGCAGTGTTCTCAACTCAAGGTCAAGTTTGTTAGCCAGCCATTTTTCATATGGTATAAAATTCAAAAATTAAGCGCATTTCAAATATTTTTTAGACCACTTCTTTCAAAATTCGAACGGACGATTTGAAAAAAAGGCAAGAGAAGAAAAAGTTTGATTTCTCAATTCCCTACAAGATTATTATTACATCTTTTTGAAATTTCGTGAAAAATCAAAAATTCTAATTTTGACAGCATACAAAATAATAGAAAATCCAAGGATTGCATTTTTTCATGCAACAATTTTACAGTATTTCAAAGATTCTCAAATATGCAAATACATTTTCCAAAAAATATATACAGGGTCATTTTTTTAACTTGTCTGAAACATTTTTTGCTCGTTTTGCCATAAATGACGCTGTGTTCGACGAAAATCTATTTTTCTTTATTTTACTGTTATTGAAAATGCACGTTTACGATTCTGCAATACAAGAACAATAAAAAATACACCATTTTTATTGTGACATGACTGACCATGGAAAAGAAATTTTTAGTGTCGCTACAGAATTGTTCAACGAGTGCAATAAAAAATCGTACATAAAGAAATACGTTGCGAAGAACATAGGTAAAACCTTCTTTTTTTTAAGTCGGTTAAAAATAAGGGCCATAGAGCTTCGGATCTTTTTGGTTAGTTCAGGATTTAATAGAAATCAACAAATAAGCTTTATCGATGAATATTAAGGCGATCTTCATTGTATTATTTCATAATCAGGACCATTAAAGTGAAAGTGACTGATATGTGTATGTGTGTATATTTTTGGAAAGGGTCGGGCTACCTGAAGGGTGAAAAGTCGCGGGCAACCAGTGACAACTTTGACTTTCGTCGGGTGTATTTCAAACTATTGCTTACGATTGTTAAAAGTAGAAGAGCGAGAATAGCGTGTCGTGCTTATCTTTAAGAAATTTTACGAAATTTGGCGTAACGTATGTAGGACTCCTCCCGGAGATTTTTTTAACCAAGTGGGTTTTTCCGGCCGGGTTGACCTGAAGCAATGTCTGAAGGAAACGTGATAATGTGGATATGCAGGCAAATGCGGGAGTACATTCGCGAACTATTAAAATAAATTTGATTGATTAACTCGAGTGACTATTCAATGTCAACCGTCCCACTTCGCTTCCCTTAATTGTTCATATCCGATCAGAATTAATATGGATTTGGTCAGTTTTGTAACAAGCATTATTGTAGATTGAGGTCAGTAGAGGTTATCGAAACATTATGAAAGTGTTACAAATACAAATAAATTCCAACTTTTTTCATTATGTATTATTCTCTGACGAGTCGTCTTTTACTAACAATGGTATAGTTATTCGAAACAAAATGCACTACAGAAGTATTGAAAATCCGCAGTGGCTTTGTGAAGTCGAACACCAGCGTCCATGGACTGTCAACATATGGTGTGGAATAATTGGAAACAAACTGATCGGTGCCCACATTATCAACTGCAGGTTAAATGGTCCAAAATATCAAGATATTTTGGAAAATTAAGTGCCAATATTGCTTGAGGACTTGAGCTTAGAAATACAACAGAACATGTGGTTTCAACATGACGGTTGTCCGGCACACTATTCAGCGGTAACACTAAAAATTCTTGATCGTGATTTCAATAGTCGCTGAATTAGTAAAGGCGGACTGATGAATTGGTCTGCATGATCACCATATCTTACTTCCAACACATTTTTTTGTGGGGCTATCTGAAAGACAAAGTTTATAAAGAAAAAACAATATCACGTGAGGATATGATTGACCGAATTACAAGCGCAAGTGCTGAAATTCAAGAAGATACACTTCTTCGATGTGTAAATTCATTTGAATTACGGATTAATAAGTGCATTGAAGTCGAGGGTCCTCAAATTGAGCACTTACTTTAATTGAAAGACGATTCCATCAGTACCTTGAATCCTTGCGAACGTTACGCTAAAACCAGTGGTTTGTTTTAAGACTAATTTCAAGTATTGCAGAATTGTAAGAGTGCATTCTGAGTAACAGTGAAATGAAGAGAAATTGAATTTCGTCGATTACAGCGCCATCTATCGCGAAACGAGAAAAATGCTTTACACAAATCATACGCAATTTTTATCCAAAGAATCCGAATATGCAATACAAAATAAGGGTTCCTATTTAAGATTTCAAAATTGCCCCTACACCCACACCCAGGGGGCATTCTGGGGAAACCGATTTTGAAATCAGTAATTGTATTCAGAGTGATTAAATTTTTATTCATAACATTGGAAATGAGCAAATTCAGTTTATGGGAAAATGATAAAAGTTGCAATTGAATGTTTAGCAACAAAATTTTTTTCAAGAATTTGCATTTTTTAAGACAGGACAATGAATCTACGTCTATTTTAATACTAATGTATGTTATGAATGATAATGTTATACATTTGTAAAATTGATATAACATTGCAGGAATAAACTCGTATCATGCACAAAGCTCGAGTGCTTAGCTCGAGGTAAATACATTATCGAGCACGAAGCGCGAGATAGATATATTTTAGAGCGTGAAGCGTGAGAACCAACAGTCGTGCGCCCTAAGTGCGCTTAAACTTGCATTAAACTTAGGACACTGAAAGATTGTACCAAAGGCCAATCTAATAAATAAATTTTTTTCAAGTTATCGTGCTTACAAAGAGACATTAATAAATACAGACAGACATACACATTCGTAAAAATCTGTTGTTCGGATTCAGGGGCTCTCAAAACGTGGATCTCTTGACAAAAACTAGGGAGTGGGGGGCGGGGGTTCATTTAACACAAATCTAATACCTTCTCTGATGAAAATATGAAACTGATTTAATTTGTCATGAATAATTTGTTGATACTTATTTTCCGGCTTTGATCGTAAAAAACAGGATTACAAACATAAAGAAATTAAATTTTTCGAAACTCGAAACAAAAGACGAAAAAGAAATTGAAAAACAAAAGTTGTGATAAGAATGTGTCCAGGAGGCAAGCAGATTTTTTTTTACTGTTGTGACATTATCTCCAATTATTTAGGATAAAAAGGGAAAATAATGCACATAGCCTGGCGTTCCTAGTGGTTAAGAGGTAATTTTATTATTGGTTATCTTTAGTCAGGCGCCAGACACTTTTATAGCGTCACGCAAACAAAAAAGACACTAGCAATGATACAAAGTCTGATACATTATGCTCAAGTAAATTCAGATGTACGTGAACCTTATCATCTTAATAAATACTCTACATCTCAAAACAAAGACATTCACCCATAAAGCTACAATCTAATACAAAATTTAACGAAAGGTCAGTTGTAAAAGTAATGGTCGACGCTTACCTCGATCACTGTGTAAATCCTTACACTTCAAGTAAGTCTACTCTTTTAAATTTTGCTTCCCGTGTTGATAGCTAACACCTAACAAAGTAGCGTCCTACTGCTCTTAGCCTCCCTACTTCCATCAGTCCCGCCAAAATTGTCTTGCCATCAGGTTCTGCCCTTTTTATCTCCGCATCCGGTTGCTCCTTCCTTATACTTAATTAGATTGTCATTTGGTGGTAGACCGGCAAGATGGCTGCGCTCGTTTGTTTTGACAGGTGCCGGTTGGAGTATGGTCAAGTACAACGTGTACGTTCACTGCATACTCTCTCTCTCTCTTTCCCTTTTGCTGTTATTAATCTAATCGGAGTAGGTGTTAGCCATGAATTTTTCTTCTTGTGTTAGAATACGTAAGTTTAATTCAATAGATTCTGGGAAAGGATCCATAACGTAATTTTTGGATTTTTCATTATTTTGAATGCTGCTAACATATAAATTTCTGATTTTTTAAGAAAATTCAAAAAGTTGTTATGATAATTTTGCAGGGTATTTAAAAATCAAGATTTTTTTTCTCTTTACTTTTTTCTATATTGTGCGTTATTTTGCTTTAAATGTTCACTATTACTTTTTATTACTCAAATGAAATATGAAAAAAATTATCAGCTTGTAAAATAGAGGGAATGAAAAAATAGTTTTTGTATCTTATATAGGACTTTTGATTTGGCTTTTGTGCATATTGTCTTAAAAAATTATAATCTCTAACTAATATCAATTAGTATTATTTGAAATAATATTGCATGAAATATTATAAAATATTTCAAGTTCAATTCTTAAAATTTTAGAAAAGGAAATCTTGAAAAGACACCTAAGTCCTCTATTTTAAATTCAAGAACGTATAAATGCGATTGAAATAGTTTCACTCGTCTTTATTAGTACATTATCAAGATGACGAATTAAGTTAAATTTATTGGAAAAAAGTGACAGTACGGGCTTCACACTCTTCCATCTTTGCATTTACGCAAACACAACTTAATTGTAAAAGTGCATGTGCGAACAAGACTTCCGACATCAGCCGAAATGAGGTCAAGAGAGCCAGCAAGATTGTTCGTGTTGTACGCAGATCCGCTCGTCGGCGCTAGGTGAGTGTTTGGCTTTACCATGGTAAACCATTCAGAGATCACTAGGGTAAAGAGTGGGGATCACTCAAACGGTGACAATTTCACTTACCGAAAAAAGGTAGTTGTAAGCAAGTGAACAGTGAAATTTTCGGGAAGAAGTAGCGAAAAGTCGAAAGTTTAGTACGCGTCAGTAAGTAGTACGCTGTATATGCTGTATTCACACTAAAGCTGCAGAGCAAAAAATAAAAAGATCACCAATTCACTCGCGTGGTCGCCTGGAATGCCACTTAGGAGGGGCAATTCGTCGTCCTCAAGCGCAGTAGAGGGACAAGCAGTTTCAGGTAGTCTGCGGCGAATTGACGACTGTCCGTTTGAAATGACGCTGAAAGGTCCGGAGAGTCAGAATCCTCTGAGCCATCCTGCGATTCAGTGCTCGTAGTAAGTGCCCCGAACTCTTATACGCATCCGTCATGCTCGGCCTCTAATTCGTTACTGTTCGCGCGCAATTTGAAATGCTTTAAAATAACATTTTTATTGTTTAGTATGAATAATATCATTTTAACTTATATAAATCTTTATCAGACCGATATTAATGGATCTTGATAAAAATCGAAATTTATTAAGTGCATACTGTTTTATGGTTGTTGTGTTATTGTTGTTTTTGCTAAATATATAAATTTTTGTATTAATTAATATAAATCTATTGAAAAACAAGATTGTCAATGCATTTTAATATTTTCATAAACTTTAAATAAAAAAATTTTCGAATAATGAAAATTATGCAAGAAAAATACAATTGAGTAACAAAGGAT
This sequence comes from Belonocnema kinseyi, assembly GCF_010883055.1. Taxonomy (NCBI): domain Eukaryota; kingdom Metazoa; phylum Arthropoda; class Insecta; order Hymenoptera; family Cynipidae; genus Belonocnema; species Belonocnema kinseyi. The sequence continues at coordinate 127,716,121 of NC_046659.1, read as the reverse complement.
ATTTTTTATTTATTTATTATATTTTAAATCAACAAATATAGATGTTTAAAATCATTTATTGCTGCTTATCTTTTCTCAGAAAATTATTTTCACAAGAAAGAAAGTGGTTGTATGAAACATGGTTCTAGTTCTTATTTATTTATGATAATGATACATTTATCAAACAAGCAGCAGCACCCATATTGCAAATCTTTACAGACAAAGCAATATCTGTACTAGTATTCACCCACAATGGTCAACATTTCTGTTTTGTATTACACAAGGCAAATTGCAGTAAAACCCATGTATAATACAGCGGATAATTAGATAATTGGATTCGTAATTAATTGCAACATTCCCAATTGTCATATATATTCTCCATTGGTTCTCTTGCCACTATTTCATCTTCTTCGGTCTTTTTGCTTGGCTCTGAAAATGAAGCAATATTCAATCAAAAACAAATATTTATACCTTTCACAAATACAAATAAAAAACTAGTAATTTGTACTTCAACCAATTAATGGTTCAAAATATGGCAATATTTATCAGTTCACTACATTTTTTATTATAATTGTTTTTTTTTAATTTAGGAACTTTTTTAAAAAATAAAATACTGTATGTTTTTTTTACATCTCGCAGGTATTTTAAATATATCAAAATATTTTTAGGTTCCAAAGATTTCAAGTTTGGAGGAAAAAAATATAGCAGAAGGCACACCCAGTTTTAATTTGTTTGAAAATAATTTTCAGCGAAATTCCTACTAAAAAGAAGTACATAAATATAGTTTATGGTCTTCTTATGCATTTTTCAAAGTTTAAGTCAGATATTTTATTTAAAAAAAAGTTTTCAAGTCTAAAGGAATTCCAGTATACTGAAAAAGTGTTGTCGGTAATAAATTGGAAGTGAAAGTATCATAAATTTAAAAAAATTTTATCTAAAAGTATAATTTAATCATTTATCATTCAAAGCGTTCAAAATTAAAAAATTTATTGTAAGAAAAGAATTTCGAAATTTAATGATTGGAGACTAAAATGCCGAAAGTAACACAACATTAATATGCGCAAAATTGAATAATTTCAGATAACAATGTTGAAAAATCGATTATTTGAAATTCAAAGGTATTATATGAAATTCTAGAATTTTTTTATTTTTTGACACAAAAAATCACAAATAAGTATTAAAATAGATTAGACAAATGTTTTTAACATGAGCTATACAAAAATTGCCGTTATTTCCACTGTTTAGGAGGGAAGAATTTTATATGTATAAAACTTCAAATTCTAATTACTTAAGAAAAAGTTTTTAAATGATGAACTTTTAAATGAGGAACATTAAAAATAAAAGAATTTTTTAAAAGAAAAAAGTGACTTCCTTTAACTTTTTGATGTGTGTTTTCTAAAAATTTTATCAATTTTTTTAGAAACACGCAACAATTATATTTAAATTAGGAATTATGAATGATTTTTCTGAACCTAAGGATGAGATTTTTAGTCAGAAGTGCTGAAAATAACATTCACTAATGAAAGAAATATTTGCTATGTAAGGTACGAAATGCGATTTAAAATACAATTCCTAATGATCTATTTAATCCTACGATGACTGTGATTGGCTAGAGCGCCAATCAGGTTCGACCAGTCCCAAAATATCTCTTTTTATAAAAATGAATTATCGTGAAAGCATTAAATATATTATTCAAGAACTCCATGGAGAGAGTATTCTTACTAAAACCAACACATTTAGTAAGCTCAGGACTTCTCAAAGTAAACTACTAATATCCGTAGCTTTTTTGAAACGGCAGAGGGACCACAAAATCTTCTCTAAATTCTTACAACTTAAAAAAATTTGGGAACATGTAAATCCATATACATTCTGCATAATAAAAGTTTGCTTCTCTTAAAAGAAAGAATACAACATAAAAAATTTATCTTGCACACTACCTCCAAAAAACTATTTAAACTTCACATTTTTTATCAAACACCCTCAGATTGGACTTCAGATTTATCTAAAGAAGAGAATTTTGCAGTAGCTCCTTTCGAAATCCCTAAAGAATAAATCATTAGAAATTTGTAATCCACAAAAAATAACCTTTCACCCGAAAAAGTGAATAATATACGACGTAGGATGGCCAACATTTTACGTCAAGCTCAATTTCTCTCCTCAAACTTGACAAGATAATAAAAAACTGAAATTAAAGAACTCAATCGGAATAAAGACACTATAATATTAACCGCAGCCAAAGGGGATACAAAATCATTATTGAATAAAGAAGACTGTACAAACAAAATCATATACTTTCTTACTGACGATACACACACAAAACTTTAAGAGGGGGGCCCTTTCAAAGTTTTGTAAAACAAAAGCCCTTCTCAAAGAGTCTAAAATTGATAGCCAAAGAATATCTGAATTAATACCTACTAAACTAATCTGTTCAAGAGTTTACGGACCAAAAATCCATAAAAATAATAGAAAATCTTCTAAACCTCATTTAACTCTATGAAAAAGATACAACAGATTCACATTCAATCCCAATACATCATTGTGAGTTTCGATATAGTATCTCTCTTTACAAAATTATTAATCTCTGATACGATTGATATTACTAAATCTTTTACAAAGTTCGCTTGCGAGCTCATACCACTCATAGAACACTGTCACAATAAAATTCACTTCTCTTTCAATAACCAATTTTATGAATAAACCTCCGGAGCAGCAATGGAATACCCAATCTTACCTGAAATAGCCACTATCTTTATGAAACATCTAGAAACTAAAATCTTTAAACAATCTACGTTCAAACCTTAATTTTGGTCCCGTAACGTTGATACTTTTGTGATCAGGCGATACGGGCAGGACGAACTAAATAAGTTTTTTGATTTCAGCAATCGATTACATCCTAATGCCCAGTTCATTATGGATCTCAAAAACAATCGGTCATCAACTCTCTTTTATACAGAGCTGTCTGCATAACAGATAAAGATAACTTACAAAATAAACGACGAAACTTTTAACAAATCTTAATACAGAACGATTACACAAACAAATTGATGAAGCAATAAAAAAATACACAAAAAAAAATAATTCAACACATACTACGCAATAAAGAAAGAGAAAAATGACCATTATCTTATCCTACAACCAAAGTATCACCGAATAAAAAGAACGAATTCTCAACAAAAACAACGTCCAAACCATACTTAAACTACCTGCGAAAATAGGATAACTACTAAATAACCCCAAAGACGAAAAGGCACCCTTCAGCGATGCAGGAATGTTTAAAATCCCTTGTTTTTGTGCAAAGTCTATATTATAGAAACCGCGGGAGCAAAGAGCCAACGTATAAAACAACATGAGAGTAAAATCAGGCTAAAACATTTGACGCAATCAGCACTAGCTGAACATCATATCGAAACAGGACATAACATTTTATTTGATGGAACGACAGTCATTGCAAAAACACACAACAAATTTCCAATAAAACATAGCGAAGCAATCGAAATCTTCAAAAACCCTAATAACATCAATAGGGACAATCGATATAATACCAATCCGATTTGACTTTCCGTCCTCCCAGATTAAAAAAAAGTCTAGTTTGGCCAATCAGGTTCGGCCAGTCCCCACGGTGAGGCGCTCTGGCCAATCACATGCATCGTAGAGAGTATACTTTTTAAATTTGATTTTCTAAAAAACAAATAAAAGCGCATACAGCTGTTACAAAAAATTAATACATAGACAATGACCTTTCATTTAAAAATTATAAATATTTATGAGTTAAACGTAAATTTATATTGAGCGGTCTCTCCTTGTTAGTTGCTTTAGCTTAACTCATTTGATCAAACATTTGTTGAATGAACCGTTTTTGATGGACTGGCATTTGTTAAACGATTAATTGGTTAAGTAACACAAAAAAGACTATTACTAAAATTATATTCTATAATTCATATAACAGGTTAAACGAACTTACAGTGGCTTAGCTTGGAACAGGTTTTAGCATAGGTGAGGTTCAATTGTTTTAAAATATTCGTCCAGACGGTCTTGCTCGGCGCATGGTAGTGCTGTTTTAATGACATGCTTTGCTGCCTTCTTATAAGGTTCACTTTTGCGACAAGCATCCAAATACTGTTCGTGTGATTTATCATTAGAAGATTTTACGTTTCCGAATGCACTTCCAGGGAAACCTTCGTAAATTTTATCAAATTTGTTAAGGGCATCCTTAATATTTTTCCACGATTTTTGGAAGTCAACGTTACATTCTTTCTTCATATCATCAGGCGTCAATTGAAAATTATCAATCAGTTCAAACTCTATGTCAACTTTGGTCGGCTTGAATTGTTCGACTGATTTTGAAAAACCTTGAATTTGTATAAATATATATTTTATAATAGTAGAAATGTTTTTTACCTACTTTATTAAAAAATATAGAATTTTAGAATTCCAAAAGTAAAAAATAGGTCTAAAGAAAATTTCGAACTCATTATGGTTGATTACCTGATTGGTTGCATTATTTTTTAAATTTTAGATAATTTTGTAAATTGCAATTTTTAAATAAGGAATTTTAAATGTAAAAATTTATTTCTGCGACAACAAATTTTTGTTTTTAAATTTTTTTTAAATAAGATTTTAAACTATTATTGAAAAATTGTCAAGGTTTAAAGATCATATAAAATAATTTTCTCAACAATCGTGAAAATATTTTAAATGATTTGTTATTTTAAAAGTAATTAAGAGAATATTTTCAAAGATTCGAAAGCATGAAAAAATATTTCCAGAATTTTTGAAAAAGAATATGAGATTTAAAAACAAGTTTTTGAATAGTTTAAATTAATTTTTAAAAATTGTGGATTTTTTTAATTTGTAAGACATTTCAAGTTCTTTAAAACTTTAAGAGATTTCCGAACGTTTACAAAAGCTTTTTACATTTTCCCCAATCATCAAAATGTCTTAAATATCATTTAAATACTTCTCATTTTCATCAAGATTTGTGAAATTCTGTGAATTCAAAAAAATGCTTCAAAATTTGTTAGATACATCTTTCATATATTTAAAATGTTCGAAAACTTGTTGGAATTCGTTCGATAAAAATGAGAAACTTTGTTGAGAATTAATATTTTTGGATGAATTCAAATCTCAACATAAAATAAAAAATAGTTTTTATTAAATCACATAGTTGAAAGTTAAATTACTTTGTTAAAAATTCATTTGCTTCAAAATTAATAATTTTAGATGAAAATTAATCTCTTTGGCCAGAAATTAGGTTTCTTTACGGAAAATTTCTTTTTAATAGGATTCACTATTTCAGTTGCAAATTTCTGTTTTATAGTAGAAAATTTTTGCAGAAAATACATTTCCTTTAATAATAATTATTTAATGTTGAAAATTTGTATTTTTTGGGACAATTTGACTCTTTTTGATTAAAATTAAAAATATTTTTTAATTGGAATATTGAAATAATTTTACATTCTTTGTTGAAAATGCATAGTTTTTAATCAAAAGAATCAATTGTTTGGTTACAGATGAACTTTTTTATGAAATTGTGCTTGGCATATCTAAAATTTTCAAAAGTCCCTAAAAGTTTCTAAAAATTCTTCGCAAACTTGTGTTTATATAACCCTAAAAGCAAGTAAGCAAGATCACATAAAAGGCACTTATTTGAATAATTTAGTTTTTTAAAAATATTCTTTAAGTTAAATAAAAATTTCTAAAAAAAATCATTAGATTATCAAATTAAAGAGATTTTGAATTATTCTATATTAAATAAGAATCTTGTGCGACAAAAATAGGTGCTTTATTACAAGAATCATTATAGGAAAACGAGATTTCCAATTTTTGAACAGTCTCTTGCTATATAAAGTTTTTTTCCTGGAACTTGGTGTCATTCTTTGTTTTATAATTTTCATGTATTTCATCCGAAATTTTTATTGATAATAAAAAATCATTGGCTTTAAAAATATATAAAAATATTTGAATATTAATAGGGTATGCTGATTTTTCAAGGTGAAAATAAGATATAAAAAAATTTGATTTTAAAATTAGACTTCTGTATATCACAATTTTAAATGAGGAATTTTAATTCTAAAATTTTTTTTCTAACAGAGAAGATTTGAATTGTAAAGGATTAGGGGGCGGTCGTCAAATTACCGACGAAATACTCTTCTGAACTGCTTACTGAAAGCATGGTAAGTATTTTTCTTAATTGTTTATAGATAGGTTACAATGTGCTCTAAAAGCTCTGTATACGTAAAAGTAGTTTTTGAGAAACGACTCATATTTTTTATTAATTATTAGTAACAAATAATTTAAAAAAATAGTAAAACACTGGAACACGTTGGACTGAAACTCTTACCTCAAAATGTAATTGTCTAACATTACTTAATAAATAGGCTGCGACTATTTTGCTATACTTGTATATAGAAATAGATGACGGTAACCTATTTTGACATACAAGTATGGCGAAATAAATGCCGGCAACTTTTTTGACATACAATTATGGTCAAATAAGGACGGTATTTTATTTCATTTCGCCCTTTCGGAATATATGCAGGAAGGGGTGACGATCAAAATAAGGAGAATAAGTTATTTATTATTATATGGTATATTATAATAAATAAATTAATCATTAACTAGGCAATTGTAATTGCACTAGTGAAACATAAGCATGAGAGGCGAGTTAACCTCAAAATCTTAAGACATGGCTCTGAGGTAATTATGGCCAACGCTGTCAGGTGGCGCTAAAATCGAATTCGCAAAATTTAAATTTCATTATACATTGCTATTGTAGCTACAAATGAAACATTTTAATTTTAGGAAAGTAAAAATACATTTTGAATCATAATAATATAATATTAATGCAATATAATATTAATAATCATCTTTGCTTGATGCTAGAAAGTTGCGTATTTTTCTGTGATGTTTAACTGTGCTTTGCTTTATTAGTTTTAAAGGAATAATAAATAAGCATTAATTAACAATATTAAAAATATATTTTTCCAAGGGTGGGGGCTGATACAATAAAATTTTTAATTCAAATTTTTCTTTTACGCTTCGCCATAGAGTTTAGTCCTACTTGAGGTTCACTTATTATTTGTTCGTAACTATCACTAGCATTTGTCTGAAAGAAGATGTAATATATAACGTAATAATAAATATAATAGATAAAAACTATAAATTTTTAAAACAATTATGTTTGTTCACATGCATTATTTATTACTTCACTAAGTGAAAAGTGGTTGAACAGTTAAATATTTGAAAAGAAAAGGCAACTACATAGTATTAATAAAGAACAAGATAGGTATAAACAATAATAATTTGTTCGCATCATTATTTTTCTGAGTTTAATTAATTTTTAGCTCACCCTGAGTGAAAAGTAGACAAATAGCTGTGAATTTTAGAGAAAACCTTAACTTTCTATAATTATTCGAATCGAATAATAATAATAATAATAATAATAATAATAATAATAATAATAATAATAATCATAAACACAAATCACATTAATTAAGAATTGGGCAAATAGTGGAAAATTGTGAAAAAACTCAAATGTTCTAACATTATTATAAGAGAAAAATGCTAAACACAATTTCTTGATATATCAAGTTATCAGTATAAAGTGTTACTTTATGTGCTAGAAACAATTTGCAGAAAAAACGCGAAAAATCATAATTAGCTCCAGAAACTCGCGAACTGCATTTTTTCACTCATGAGGTTTTTTGGAACCCTAAAAACAGACTTGTGAGGGTGTTTCTGAAAATGTAATTATTCACATGTATTATATGCCTGATTGCGAAGATGAAACTTGAGTTTCAGTTTAATTAATCAAATATTAAAGATATCGTCATATTTCTTGGCGACAAAATATGTTGTGTTTTAGAGAAAATTAAACGGTAGTAATTTTTCTGATTAAAAAAAAAACTGATGTAATAAGTATTTGAATTTTGAAGTTTTCTTCGAAAATATTTACAAATTTTTTTTTTAAAAGAGCAATAACTTTTTGCATAGTAGGGATATGTAAATTATCCTTTCAGATTTCAGATCTGTCGTGAAATGAAAAAATTTTGAAAGTTACAATGTTCTTCTGAAAATATTAAATGACGATTTTTTCAAGTACTCCACCTATTAATTTTTTGTTTGTTAATACCTTGCACTAAAGTCTATGATGCACAACATATTAAACAGTCTAATGATTCTGTGACTTGATGTTGCATGAGTTGAAATATATTCGGACCTGAAAATTTATTTTTATTTCCATAAAATTAAAATGTTGCATTCGTAGCTATAATAGCAAAGTATAATGAAATTTAAATTTCGCGCATTCGATTTCAGCGCCACCTGACATCCGTGGCCAGAACCACCTCTGAGCTATGTCTTGAGATTTTGAGGTTAACTCGCCTCTCATTTTCGTGTTTCGCTGGTTCAATTAAAATTCCCTATTTAATAAATAATCTCTTTATTATAATCTACCATATAATAATAAATAGCTTACTCTCCTTATTTTGACCGCCACCCTCTCCTGCGAATATTCCGAAAGGGCGAAACAAAGTACCGCCCTTATTTGGCCATAATTGTATGTTGAAGTTAGCTACCATTAGCTATTTCGCCAATACTTTATGTCGAAATAAGCTACCATAAGTAGCTTCGTAATAAATACTAGAATTCCGTGATAAATACTAGCATTAAATAATAAAATTATGAAATATCAAGCGCAACTTCTTTTTTAAATAGTTAGGTTTATATCTACAAACTACACGATTTTTGATCTTGAAACTTATTTAGTTAAATGATATTTTAACCGTAGCTTCACGCTCCGAAATTTATATTATTTCCAAATTTTAACCAAATGTTGTTCTTTTAATCACATGCTTAAAAGGTGACACACATTCTGTGCACATTGCAAAAATATGAGATTTTAAATATACATATTTTATAATAATATATTTTGTTTATAACAACGAACAATTGTTACATATTCAGCAAGTTCATAGACAACATAACCTATGCTATGCATTCAAATTTATCTGGCACGATTAATAGCAATACTTTCTTGAAGAAGTGTTTTTCATTTCAAATACTGAACCTGATGCTCATTATATACTTAAAATATGTTTTTAATGTTAAAAAACCGTCCCAAGTTAACGAAAAATGCAATCTTCTATTAATTAAAATCAGTTATAAAATTATCATAAATTCTTAAAGAATTTATTTCTCGGTTATATTCTCTGTAATATTCCCATTCTTGTTACTGTTCTCAAAGTAAGACAACCGGCCTAGAACTCTAATTATACCGACCATTCTTCCAGCCAGCAGTATGGAAGGAGTATTCATGGCTGCCAAGTGAAGTAGAGGGGGAAGTGTTCGAAAATAATCGTCGGCGAATCGGCGACTGCCAAATTAAGGAGACGAAGTAGGGATATAAGTGTAAGTAAGGGGAAGCAACAACTGGGGAAAGGTTATAGTGGAGGAGAGTGGTAGTAGCTGAAGCGAAGAGTGGGAGTATTAGCAGAATAAAGTTTGGGTAGGGGGGGGGGGGCGTAAAGCATGATTTGGGTAGTTGAGGTGTGGACGGGAACTTTTTTGGTGGGGGTAGTTTAAACGTCATGAATATTTCCTTGCTGTTTTAGAACAAGTAATGTAACAGAATGTTTTGAAAATTTCTTATTTTTTTTCATAAAAAATAGATTGGTTTTTAAATTCCTTAAAACGTCTCAATTAAAAATGGCAAAAAAATAATTTTTTTCCGATTTTCAGCCATTACTTTAAAGTCAATAGTTAAAATAATAATATCCAAATAAAATATAATTTGTCTAAATGCCTGAATTTCTTCACGTGTACTTACACACAGGAAGTGCCACCAAAGCAAAGATTAAGAACTTCATGATGGCCGTTCACAAGAATATACGAGAAAAATCGAAAAGTCTAGTGTCTTTCTGGTACTGGGATCGGTATGCCAATTGTGCGCTATTTATATACTAAGATTTTTGACACAGTTACCTTCGAAATGAGGAAAAACTTAATTATCTCTAGTGGAAATCTTATTTGTTCAAATTGAAAAAAAAACTTAGTTTATATGAATTAATGGCTCAAATTTAAGAAATAATTGATTGAATCTCATTACGTTAAATCAATATTTTTTCTTCTTGTCACTAGATGGAGGGATTTTTGGCTCGACTATGTAACATTTTTGATTGCCTGAAAAGGGCAATGTCGCTAAACATCTGAAAAATATCAAACACATTGTTGTCAAAAATCTGACGAGTTAAACTTTTTTTAATACTCAGCCCCATCAATTTTGTATATTGCAATTTGCCAATAAATAATTTTATTTTATCGAAAAATTTATTCCTTAATGTTTCTAAATATCATTGATAAAAGAGAAGATTTAAATTGTAAATAATTGTTTTATATTGAGAAATTATTCTGTTCTTAACATGTTGCTACAACATTATAATTTCTAAACTTTTTTAGATTTTTAAACATATACGGTGCAATGCGATACAATATGTTACAATATGACACCATATGATACAGTATAATACAATATTTTACAGTATAAAAGAACACGCTACATTATCACGCTAGTAATTTCTAGAGGTACCAATTTAAAATTTACCAATGACATAATTTAGAATTAAAATATTAAAAGCACGAGGAAAACTTTAGTAGTAATTTTTTACAAAATAAAAAATTTTATATGTAAAGCCTTAATACTTAGTTTATGATCAAGCGGTTTCAGCTTCAAATGTTCTACATTGTCAAGTCTCGATTTTAAACGAACGAAATTGGCTGTTTTCCGAAATTCCTTGAAATCGTAAATATCATATTGAAGAATTTAAAGTAATTAAAGTTGCACAATTTTTTATTTAAACGGTTGGTAATAAAACAATTTTTTATTACGTGCCTTGATAATAAATTAAAAACAATAAAAAAATATCGTTAATTTGGATACAATTTCTTTATTAATTATATTAAGCACGAATTGAAAAGCTTTAAATTGTGCAATTAAAAACATCATAATCATATTCAACAACGTTGTTGTGTGTTCTTCTTTGAAATAAAAAATCTTCAATTTTAAATCTTAAGACATTACGATTTTTAGTCAAATTAAAAAAAATTATATTAAATTAAAAAATATTTTATTGAAAAATATCAAGATCGATTTGAAATTAAAAAGTTTCTGTTGTTGAAAATGTAAACCGATAAAAATTAGAATATCCTGAACTGATATCCCAGGAATTGAACCCTTTCTTTCATTTTAAATGGTTACAATTTTAGAGTTACGAATTTTTATGTTTGACAATCAAGACTTAATTTGTTCTATTCCTTAGTTCTAATTAAGCAAATACAATTGAAATCATTGCATTTTGAAAAAACATAATCAACGATCTACAATATTTTATGTAGAAACGATTTAGAATTACTAACTGCAATTTAAATTAAAAATGTTTTGATTAGAAAAATAGGTTAATCTTGCAATTCCTGGTAATGTGTTTTCGTCCTTTATTTGTTTTAACTGTACATAGTTAACCCTTAAAGCGCCATCCTATGTAATAATTTCACGAAGTGCCATGTGGGGACGTGGGTGACCCACACCAGAAAATTTCATCCTGCAAAGCCAGTATCCGTTATTTCAATTCAACAAAATTATTGGATACCCTCTAACTATCCTTTAAGTGCAGAAATAAGGTTATATAGATGAAAACATTTTTGGTGCGCGTTAAAAAAAGAAAAGAATTTCTTACAAAAACGTGAAAAATGACTTTTTTCACACAAAAAATCATAACTCAGTCTATTTTCAATATTTTTACACAAAATTAAACCTGTAACTATCTAAATATAGCTCTTTAAGACAAAAAACTGCAATAATGCAGCTCTGAAAAAAGGTGTTTATTTGGAAATCTGAATTAGGCCATTTCATTAAAAGTAAAAAGAACGATTTTTAATGATTATTTTATTATTTTCTCATGCATTTTTTTTATTTTCGCACAATAATCGTTGCAAAATGATCACAAATGAAAAAATAGTGGAAGCGCTATTTTGTACCGACACAATCCCCCCACATGAATACCCGGTGCTTTAGACATACCGGGCGGTTGCACAAATAACAAGCCTTTCGGGCCTTTTTGTCTGCAGTAGGATTTAGAGAGAACCTGGTGAGGGATCTCGCAAATTAAGGGGTAGGTGAGGATGTGGAGAGTCTAGAAATGGCTTTAGTCAATAGAGAGGAAACGAGTTAAAAAAAAGTTTATTATGGAACCTGCAATTAGGCTCAAAGAGCCGACACCTTCCAAGCCCGAACCGGGCGGCAAAGCCAAGATCGGGGAAGCGGTTGATGGAAGAACCCGGGCGACGGAGTCAGGGTTCCGGAGCAGTTAGCGGTTTTTTAGCGAAGATGCTGAGATTCTGAGGAAGATCCTAGAGGATCGCGTGGCGTCCTGCTGGCTTGGTGGCGTCGTAAATCGAAGCGTGTGTATAGTGGTGAAAAAGTTACCGACTACCGGAACGTGCATCGAGCACAAGCCTCATTGTCTTTGGGGCAAGATTGCGATAATAAGGACTGGGTTTGTTGTTCCCCACTCCTCCTACTCCCACAGGGCGGCATGGAAGCGGGGTGCTTGTCACTTTGTTAGAGCCTGTTAATTGACAGGTGCGTCTGCAAAGACGCAGCTCCCCATTATTGCGTCCTGTGAATGGGCTGGATTGACTACCGGAAAGCTTTCGATTCAAACTCTCATATACCTATTATCTCTTTGTTGGAAAGCTTAAAGTTCATCCAAATATAGTGAAATGCATCGAAAGATTCATGCTCCTTCGGAAAACTAGATTTATTATTTCCTTTAAAAAGTATGCATTGACAACGAAAAACGTCACCTACCATAGGGGCGCCTTTCAGGGTGAAATCATGAGTTCTTTGCTTTTTTGTATCACACTTCTGCCCCTATCTTTCGCCCTGCGAAATTCTTCTAGCTACATCTGTGACGACACTGATCATCGCGAGCATAAGGTCACTCATGTATCTTATATGGATGACGTTAATATTTATGCGTCTGGTAAAAGAATACTTCAGAGTGCTTTAAATATCGTTAAGCAGTACCCAGGAGAGGTTGGTAAGGACTTTGGATTAGAAAAGTGCGCAAAAATTCATCTAAAGAAAGGAAAGATTATTGGCGTTCCCAAGGACACTGAGCTTGTTGATATTAGTATTATTAGACATCTTACCACTAAAGAGACCTATAAATAGCTAGGCGTCCCTCAAAGTCGCGTTCCGGATATAACATCAGTGAAACAATCTCTTTGAAGCAGATACAAGCATCTTGTTCGGAAGATTTGGTGTACAAATCTGTCGTCATTGTACCAGGTATCTGTGACCAACATGCTTGTCGTCCCGTTTCAACTCTACTCGTTTGGGGTGGTTCAGTGGACGAAGAACGAGCTTAAGACCCTTGACATCATTACAAATGGCTGAGATCCTCTCCTAAAAATGGCCGGAAGCCGCTAGATGATTGGCAAAGAAGGATGATTGACAAAGAGGCGTTCCTTCAAAGGGCCGCGAAGGAGGCGGGTGAGACTTTTGGCCTCAATTTTAGCATCAGAACTGAGAAAACTGCATTACTACAACTATATGTGCCTTTCCTGAAAGCCGAAGTAAAAAAAGCAGGCCTTAAAAAATGCCGCTGAGAGCTACTTGACAAGAGAATACACGGAAACTTTTACAGGAATGTAGAAAAACGATCCTTGTCAAAAGAGAAAAATTTTGCATTTCTTAAATAAGCCAGGTTTAATTCAGTTACATTGAATTTAATTTTCGCATGCCAGGAAGTTGTAATTTCCACCTTAGTATACCGCGACTGCATTTTGTGTCAAGCTACTATGGCTGCACCGCAAAATATTCAGTAAAAGTAAGTGACCTTATGATCGGTGCTCTCGGAAGTGCAAAGCTGTTACTGGTTTATATCTTTGAAGCCATAACAGCGTGCCAAAAATATGCCAACGCACTTACGGGAGAGATGCAGAAAGCTGTCTTCCTTGAATCGCTTCGTGTCTTCAAGACACACGTGAGATTCGCTAGCCTTGTAATCACCCATCTCTAAGTCGTGATACGTGGCCATAAGTGTGATTTGCCGCGCTTCTACAGCTAGGTGGTGTCATGTTTGGATGGCGGTTGGTCCGAGTGTGACCATGTGGTGGTTTTAAACCCTTTTTTACATTAACATATATGTATGAAAATGTGTAACAGCTGTATATTTACTCCTAGTATAAGTTCATGTGTAATGACGGAGTATGAGAGCAGTGGGTTAGCTGTAGCTAATCTTCACTGAAAGCTTAACTGACTTTTACAAATATTTGATAACACATTAGGACATGAAGATTATAGGAAACCCACCGATACAATCAGATATTTGCATTCCTCCTTTCACCACAATCCATCCCAAAACAATCGTTCTTGTGGCATAATCTATATTATAGAAACCGGGAGATTGGTGAGCCAACGTATAAAAGGAAAATTATATTAAAGTCAGGTTAAAAAATTTAACACAATCAGCACTAGCGAAATATTATGTCGAAACGGGGCACAACATTTTATTTGACAAAATAAACGTCATAAAAAAAACAATACCTTTTCAAGAAAACATAGAGAAGCAATCGAAATCTCAAAACACCCTAATAAATTCAATAGGGATAATGGATATAACACTTATCCGATTTGGCTTTCCGTCCTCCCGGATTAAAGAAAAAGACTTGATTGGCCAATCAGGTTCGACCAGTCCCCGTAGTGAGGCGCTCTTTCAAATCACAGGAATCGTAGAGAGTATGCGTAAGAACAACATAACCTGCTACCGCAGTTTAAGGTTAGCCCTGAAGAAGTGAACTGCAACATTCAAGATACGTCGGAAAAATTCGTAGTTCTTGACGATTGGAACACGAAATATCTCTTTTCATTAAAATAATAATAATACTGACTCTGAAGAAACAGCTTAATCCATATATTACGTAATCGCCATAGAGGGATAGGGGGCCATGTGTATGATTGCGAATGCTTACAAGGAGGAGGGGGTATTTTGTTAGTGTTTTTTATCGGTTTTATCGATTTATATCGATATGATATCGATTTATATTTTTATCGATTTATACTGCTCTAGTTAAATTTTAAAATTGTCTTCTGAATTCCAATCATCGAACCCAGCGAGATTATTATTTTATAAGTCTCAAAGATGATTACGTAAACAAGATGAGAGAGGGGGGGTATATTAAATGATTATGGTGAATTACACCGCGGGGGAAAGAGGGGAAGGCAAAAAGTAGTAAATAAATTGATAACGTAATTTATGGATGTCCCCATGATTACATAGCAAAGCAAAAATTAAAAACTCGTAATTTTTTAGAATTAAGTGTTTTATATTTAGGGCAATAACGATGTAAAAGAATCTCTTAGAATTTCCGTAATTCTATTAATTCTGTGAATTCCTTCAATCACATACTTTTTTCTGGATTTCGCTAATTCCTCGGGAATCCTCAAATGCCTTGAATATCCTGAATTTTTATAATGTTCTGATTTTTCTGGATGCTTTGATTTCGCGACAATTATCGTATGTTTTAAATTCCTGAAATTTTCTGCATTCTCTAAATACCCAGAATTCCTTACTGTTATGAATAACTTTATTTCTTTGATTACGTTAAATTCCTTAACAGAAGAAACCCCGGAAAGCAATTGCATCTTTAAATTTCATAAAACCGCTGCAGCACGTTTATCTGGCAAACGATCAAATTTATTCGACGTAAGATAAAATTTATATAACAAAAGATAAAATTTATCTGACGTAAGTAATTATTTGACACATCATATATGTCAAACAGCTGCCTCTAGTTATTCATTCTTCATTACACCAGCACACAAAAAAGTGGTCTGTCCGACAGACTACACTAGCATATCTATATGTTTTTGGGGTCGCTTAATTCAAATCGGGTGTCCAAATAACCAAGTTAGCTCGTATTTGTCTGAAAAACGAAAAAATAGATGTAAAGTCGACAAAAACAGCGATTTTTCAGTTATATTCTTGCAAAAAAAATATACATTTTCTCGCCCGGTGACTTAACCAACATATTTATGTGTCTTTTGGGTCGTTGAATGTAAATCTGAGGCCCAAATAACCAAGTTGGCTCATACCTTTTTGAAAATCGCAAAAATAGACGTAACATCGGCGAATACAGCGATTTTTTTGTATACTTTTGCAACAAACAAATGTTTATTTCCGGTGGTCTAAATCAGCATATCATCATGTTTTTCGGATCGCTGAAACTGAATCCGGGGTCAAAATAACCCAGTTGGCTCATATTTGATCAGAAAATGCAAAAATTGAGGTGAAATCGACGAAAACAGTGGTGATCGAAAAACGCAAAATTAGAAATAAGATCGACGAAAAACGTTTCGGGGTTTTTAATTTGCGTTAGTCTCCTTGTATGGCAATAGTAGGATTTTTTGTAAATAAGATTTATCTACTTTTAGCTTTACACAGGAACAACGACGTGGACGTAGTAAATTCTGCTCCCTTCGGAGTGCTTTATTACCATGAGTCCCCTTGCCTCTCACGCTCATAGGGTTGTTTTTTTATTTTTCTTTAAATCGCTTGTATCAATCTCTTTTATCCTCAAAACACCTACGTAGTGGGTTTCGCTTTCGCTTGGTACCTTGATTGACTTGATCTCGTTTTAAACTCCAACAGCAGTCAACCATCATGCTGTTATCGCAACATCGCTGATATCGCCTCTCCATCTCTTTGATATCCTGGTGCAAACGTTTACCTTGCTCTTCATCAAAGTCTCCCAGCTTGTCTGAAAACTTCTGTATATGCGAATGAAGAAAATGCAGCTTTAAATTCATAAGGCAGCCTAGTTTACCAAAGTTTTTTTAGCATTTATGAAACCGCATTTTGATAGTCTGGACTTTTCTTATTACCTAAAAAGTTTTTCACAACAGTTTTAAAACTAAGTAAGGCATCTTTTTCAGTGCCAGACCTTATTAATTTTTCTTCGGAAAGTTGTGGAAATTGATCTTCGAAATACGCACAGCGATCGCCATCCTTGTCAAGCGCTTTGACAAACTGTTTCATAAGACCCAGCTTTATATGATGGGGTGGAATCAAAACTTCTGTTGTGTCAATTAGAGGATCTTCAATTATATTTTCTTATCCTTGCTCAAATGATGTTCTTTTTGGCCATCTTTTTTTTTATAATGACGAACTCGATCTCGACTGTCCCATAAGCACAAGTAAAAAGGTGTTTTTGTATATCCTGATTGATATCCTATAACGATTCCACGAATTTTAAGATCCCCGATCTATGATCATTTTCTTCAGAAGTAAAAAACTGTCTAAATTCTTTTTCCCTAGTTTTGTAGAAACTTGGTATAACTCCTTTAGCTAATAAGTTTTTCTTTTTCAAATCGGAAGCAAGATACTCTGAAGCATCTTTAGGGAGACCGAGATCTCCTAAGAAATCGTTCAATTTTTCAGGTGTAAATAGCTTAGGAACTTTATTCTTTTCATTGTCTGGTATGTACAGTTCTGTATTAACATCGCTGCTTTCATCACCACCCCCGTCATCGTTATTTTCAACACCAGGATATTCGATAGAACTTTTCTTTTTTCTATTAATCTCTGTCAGGTTTGTCATACAAAAGTAGGATTTCTCTTTCGGAAGAGGTTTCCTCCATATTGTAAGTTCTTGAATCTTGAGGGTTTTCTTATTTCCTTCTCTGTCTTCCAATCGATTACATGCCTTATAACAAGCACCGAAAACTTGGTGAGGAACCCAATTTTCACTTTGGTTTTGAACTTACATACTAAAATTGATTTTATAAATTGTTTTTATGTCATCGCTGATTACTCTTCGATTTTCTAAAACCTCAAATTTACCACATATGTAGCAAAATGCATCTGGATCACCCACACAATTATGCGCTATAGCGAAAGTGGATAAATTGGAATTGAAACAGCGCTTAGAAGACATGATCTGTTTTGATTTGCGAGTTTATAGTAATAGCATTAGTATAGTATAGTAAACTAGTGATTTAAAAACACAAAAAAAGAAACTGGTAATAGTTTTTAAAACTGTACTGAAGTCACATTAAGAAGCACGCTTGAAAAGATTGTCACCACTGTCCTCTTTACTAACGTAAAGTTCGAGCGCGATCTTTCATTTGTTTGTTTCACAGTCATTTGTTTTGACGTGAAGTTCGAGCGGGATCTGTCATTTGTTTTGTTCACAGTCATTTGTTTTGGTCGATTTTACCTGTATTTTTGCGTTTTTCGAAAAAAATATAAGCCAACTCGGTTATTTGGATCCCGGATTCAGATTCATCTACCTAGAAAACGTAGATATGCTGGTTAAGTTCACCAATAATGAAAATATTTTTTTTTTGCAAAAATATACACGAAAACTCGCTGTTTTCGTCGATTTTACCTCAATTTTTGCATTTTTCGATCAAATATGAGCCAACTGGGTTATTTTGAACCCGGATTTGGATTCAGTGACCACGAAAACATAGTAGTATGCTGATTTAGACCACCTGGCATGAAAAAAATGTTTTTTGCAACAGTATACAAGAAAAATCAATGTATTAGCCGATTTTATGTCTATTTTTGCGATTTTCGAAAAAGTATGAGCCAAATTGGTTATTTTGGCCTCAGATTCGAATTCAGCGATCCAAAACACATATAAATATGTTGGTTCACTTCCCTTGAATTCTATGAAATCCTTAATTCTCCGTCAAGCCTAAGATTCTCTGAATTATCTAAATTTTTTGAATATTCTGAATTCTCTTCATTTTTTTAGTGCGCTCAATCTAAAATCCCTCAGCTAAAAATAAAATGAAAATAAATCATTTTTTAAATATTGACAAAACATTAAAAACTGGTAAAAAAATCTGTTACTCTCTGGCAATTGAAAGATTGTATTCAAGACATTGTAAGTTCTACAAAATATATATATTCGTACATGCGATGATCACGTTTTCAGTACTTGATGCGAAAGCTGATAATAAATTTACAATTTTAGAAGAAAAACAGAAGATAACATTTAACTAGCTGTAAAATATCCCAGGTGTCTCCACTTTGTTTGTATTTACTCCGCATTTAGGAACCGTTTCTATTCTGGCCTCAATTCTTGCATGAAATTTTGATTATGATAACGAAAAAAGTTTTGAATTTATATATCGACTTTGGGAATATGATAAATGATCATGAATGACTTACTCTTGAATAAAATTCATTAAAATTATATGTTAGTCGATTATTTTCTAATCAATGAATCTTTTATATTCTTGCATCAACTTTGAACGATGTTATTAAAAAAAATTGCACAATGAAAACCCCATTTTTTAATTTTATATTTTTAATGCAGTAATGTACATTAAAAAAAATTCTTTCACATACCTATTCATTAATAATTTTTCAAATAAATTATACTCATTAGCATAATATATTAAATTAAATTTATTTCAGTTATGTGACTGCACATTTCTTTACAAACTATTGAATTTAACATTTTTTTAAATGAAACTTTCTAATTTTAATTCATTTTCATTTCTGCGTCCCCCGCATTATCTTATGATTCTAACTAGTGAGGCAAAATTTATGAATAAGTGTTGATCTAATTAAGCCCGCAATATTGACTCATGTTTCTTCCAGATTTTTCGTTTAATTCTGTGAATGTATTTTTATCTCTAGCTTGAATATAAATTAAGTTTATTCATGTTTCCTTCAAAAACAGTTTAAACGACTAGGACTTTCTTACTGTTATTGAAATCCTCAGAGATAAATTAGGATCCTTTAAGTGTTTTGAGATTCGTCAAAATACTTTAAAATACCTTGAAATCTTTAGAATCGCTAGAAATCGATTAAGATTTTATTAAATTTATTTTCCAAATTTTAGAAAAAATATCTTGGAATCTTTAAAGATCCCTTGGAATGCTGTATTTTTCCTGAAATCTATTAAATCCTACTCTGTTAAAAATGTCTGGAATTCTACGAGACTTCTACAACGCTTCGATAATATAAGCGTAAGGCAAAATTGCAAAAATGTTACTGGAAAGACGAATTTGCAATACATTTAGTGTAAATGTTGTAAATCGTTAAGTCACCGTTCAGCATTTCAATGCATGTAACAGACCGTTTAAGGAACGATATTTAGGTACAAAGAATTTACGAAATTAATGGAATTCGAGGAATTCGCGGAATTCACGGGATTCATGGAATTCGCGGGATTCATGAAATTCAATGAATTCACGGGATTCGTGGAATTCAATGAATTGACAGAATTCACGAAATTCATGGAAATTAATCAATTCAAGAAATGTATAGAATTCTCGAAATTCATGGAATTAAACGAATTCACAAAATTTATGGAATTCACGGAGTTCATGGAAGTAAACAAATTCATAAAATTAGTGGAATTCATGGAATTCGAGAAATTCACGAAATTGATCGAATTCAGGGAATTTACATTATACTCTGAAATCATGGAAATAAAGGTATTCAAGAAATGTATGCAATTCGCAGAATTCATTGAGCTAAAAGAATTAACAAAATTGATTGAATTATGGAAACAGAGGTATTCAAGAAATGTGTGGAATTCACGGAATTCAAAGAATTAAACGAATTCAAGAAATTCATGGAAGCCATGGGTTTCTCGGAATTCAAGAAATTCAAGGAATTCAGGAAATTCACCAAATTCCCAGAATTTACGGCATTCGTTGATTACATGAAAATAAAGAAATTCACGTAATGTATGGAATTCGTGGAATTTATGAGATTCAAGGATTTTACGGAATTCACGGAAATTATAAAATTCACGGAATTAGCGGAACACATTAAATTAAACAGATTCACGAAATTTATGGAATGCATCAAATGCATGAAATTAATTTTATTCCCGTTTTTGCAATAAACTTCCAAAGCTGGAAGCTTCGCACAGAAAATTTTAACAGTGTGAGAACTTTTTAGGAATTTATCAAAATACTTCAAGCCTTGTAAAATATCTTCATTTATTATGAAATCCCTTGAAATCGTTGGAAGCTCTATAAAATTCTTTCAAATCCCTGAAAAATTTGTTTACTAGAAATGTCTTAAAATCCTATGGAATCTTTGCAAAACCTAAAAAATACATTTTTAAAGTAGAAATAAATCATCTAAAATTCCTTGGATGTACATGAAATCCAGATTTTTCGTTAGAGTTATTTTTTAAACAATTTGAATCTCCAAATATTTGTAGAATCCCATGAAATCCTTGAAGATTTATTAGCATCCTTTAAATCTTGTAAAATTGACATTTCATTCGTTTGCTAAAATTTATAAGAAATATCTTTAAATCTTTGGAAAGTTCACAAAGTTCTCTGAAATCCCTTAGGAAGTTAAAATGTTTGTAAATCCCATGAACACCCTTTTTTTTAAATTTTTTACTGCAGGATTCTGCCTGTTTTATTTATAACTTCAAATTTTCCCAGACCTAAAAAAAGAAGACCTTTTTTTCTTAAAAATTAAATTTCTAGTCTATTTTTTCTTAAGGGATTAGAAAGGACAAGGATTTTAAAAGATTGCATCGATTTCAAAATAATTGGCACCGGTTAAATCATAGATTGATGTTTTGACTGAAAAATTGATATATTTAAATTTTTTTAGCAGTAGATAGGTTTTAGTTTCTGTGGTTGTACATGTCAAAGGGATCATTTAGTAAGGTGAAATAGATAAAAAGTGTAAATAATTCTATTTGTCAATTGTGAAGCAATAACTTGCGAATGCGTTCGATTTCAGTAGATGACGTAGAATATGGCCTTCTTATTTTTTTAATAATGTTAAAAAATATTACGTCAATTGCTTTTTTATTAATTTTTTTTCTTTTTTTTTCTTTCTTTTATAAAATCCGCACATTTTTTTTATTATTTCAAAAATCGTATTTTGTTACTTTAGTTATAATTATTATCCATAAAAAGGAGCTTCTGAATGTATCCATGCTACACACTTACTTGAATCAATCGTTTCACATATAAGAAATAAAAAAATGTATTTATCAAAAATGATACATTTTTAAAAATAAAATCAATATCAAACTTAAAGAAGTATATTCGATTTTCTAATTTCGATATTTCTCTATCAACTCTACTGTTATTTTCCTCAGAACCAGAGTTTTCATGGAATTGAAAATTTTCATTGAAGATATTTCAAAGAATTTTTGCATTCTCAT
The DNA here is from genome assembly GCF_010883055.1 of Belonocnema kinseyi. Lineage (NCBI taxonomy): Eukaryota > Metazoa > Arthropoda > Insecta > Hymenoptera > Cynipidae > Belonocnema > Belonocnema kinseyi. The sequence goes on along the minus strand of NC_046659.1, from coordinate 127,693,918 downwards.
CCTAATGAGAAGGTATTGGTTTGATGTAAAATTTTACTATGTCGGTGTTTATTAAATCTTCACGTTTTGAGACCCACTGATTCAGAAAAAACGATTTTCACAAAGGTGTATGTCTGTCTGTCTGTTGTCTGTAGTCTGTATTTTTTTGGCTCGATAACTTTCGAAAAATTGATCAGATTTGAAGCTGCTTTTGCACACTTTTTTAAGGCCTAAAAAGAAAGGAGAAGTTCGTGAACCAGCTATTTGTGATCAAAATTCAGAAAGTGAGTGAATGATATGAAAAAAGGTCAAGAGAAGACAAAATTTGATTTTTAAAAGCCCTACAAAAATATCATAAAAACTTTTTTTACTTGATTCTTTGTTCATAAACCTAATATCTCAATATTTCCAAAAATAAAGTCAATGCAATTTAGACTAAATACAGTTCACGTCATACTTAATGAGGGAAAAATACTCACAAGATCTAAGAATATTTTCGAAGGCTGGAAAATCCATGGGAAATCAGATACTGTTCATATTTTATGAATAAATTGACTTAAACTTTTAGAAATGATGATGCATTCATTTATATTAACACTTGAATTTCTTTATTTACATTGGTCAAACTAAAATCCAAAGGAAAATTGATACCTCTGATTTTTCATTTTCCCGGAAAATTCGATCAAATACAATAGATCTGCCAGCTAAAAAACCTGAAAATTCACGTTTTTTCATACTCTATCGAATTTTCCAGGAAAATAAAAAATCATAGGTACCAATTTTCCTTTGGATTTTAGTTTGGCCGATGTCAATAAAGAACATTAAGTCTTAATATAAAAAAATGTATTATTATTTCTAAAATTTTGAGTTAGTTTATTCATAAAATATGAACAGTACCCGATTTCCCATAGACTTTTCGGCCTTGAAAAATATATTTGGTTCTTGTATGTATTTTCCCCTTATCAGGTATGATGTTAGGACTAGTCGATTTTCTTTCAATCGTAAAAATTAAGATTGAAAATAAAAAAATTTAATTTCATAAAAAATGTATTATATTTGATATAAAATTGTTGTGTATAATGCAGAAAGTTAACATTTTGGCCAAAATGGAGTACGACACTCGAGATACGTGATGAGAATGTGTACGTTAAAGCCGAAAGAGCTTTAACAAAAGAGAGTTCACAATCACAAAATTACAGTTACGCGTCCGTTGATCATTGATTTTAAAAGGTGTGTGCACGAATGCGAGAGAAACGCAAAGATTGAGCGTGGAATGCGAGAGCCTTTAGTCGCGCGCTGTAGGTGCGCTCAAACTTTGGAGCTGAGCTCTTTTAACAAAAGAGAATTCACAATCACAAAATTACAGTGGTGGAAGTTTTGAGTCTGAATTTTAAACGGTTTGCGCAAGAATCTGCGAAAATATAAAGACCGAGTGCGTAGCGCGAGATAGATACATCATTGAGCGCGAAGCGCGAGAACAATCAGTCGCGCGCAGATTTTTCTTAATTAAACTCTTTGGAGTATTTTTATGCAATTTCAGTGAATTATATAGAACAAAATTAAAAATTCTTCCCTTCAGTATTATTAGGATTCGAGACTCTCTCAGAGATAAAAAGAAAGTGCAGGATGTAATTGGATCTTGGAAAATTGTAAATGGATACCTTTAAATGTAGTCGGTGAAATATTATCATCGACGAATACGGTTTTTCTTTTTTCCAATTTTAAAAGAAATAAACTACGAAATCCGGAAAAGATAGTATAAGATTACCAGTAATCCGGTCATTTCACTCGCGTTTATATATCGATTATTTCTCCGTACGCGCTTCATTTAATTCATTTTCAATCAAAATAATACCACAGAGTAAAATTCAAAATTCCATTTATAAATTGGGAAGAATCATTATGAACGAAGGCAGAATCAAATTGAGAGAATGAAGGCAACCATTTAAGATGAGTACTTAAGGGGCCACTTCATCAAGACGTTTCAAAAAATAGTTTGTTTTTTTGTTTAGTTTTAATCGATAGACTTATTATCAGAGAATATTATTCTGAAATTTTACCGGACAATTCCAGTTTTTAACCCAAATATTGTAGAAAAAAATTACGTGAAAATCAAAACTTTTTTTTTAAACATGATTTTATTGCTTAATTTTTATAAAATTATTTGAGTCAATAACCTTGAATATTTGGAGGTGGAGAAATTCATACTTCATTTTTAGTTATAATAAAAATTATTTATCCGACCGTTTAATTAAAAATTTTGAAATTCAACCATTTCGTTGCAAAATCAGACTGTTTGAGAAAGAATTTGATATTTATTAAAAATAATAATCCGTATAGAAATTTTAACTATTACATTTATTTCTAAAACTGTCAGGGTACAGATTTATAAATTCCATGCATTATTTACATTTTTTAAGGTAGTGACTGTTAAACCTTAAAAGATTAAAATGATTAAAAATACATTATTCTAAATAAAGAAGGATAAATTTTAAAGAAAATATTAAAATTTTTAAACAAATGGTCGAATTTTCAGCGACAAGAAAATCATTTGAAATTTGTACATTGAGGGCATGTGACACAGCTAAATATATATATTACCGACCTCACTTTTTCAGTTCACTGAATATTTTTTTGAACCTAAGAACTTTTTTTGTAAATAAAATATCGAGCTGAAACTTTGAAAAATGTATTAGAGTACAATAAAGTACGTTTAGGTACTGCATTTTGGTAGGAACTTCACTGAAAATTATTTTATCTTTTTTCTGAACCTCGACATTTTTTGAACGTTCGAACTTTTTTTATGCATAAAATATCGGTCTCAAACTTTGAGAAATGCAAGAGCCGAAGGAAAACTACGTTTAAGTACAAATCTCAATTATAAAAGACGTAAAAAAGAATATTTCAACTATCAATTCCATCGGCATCAGACGGTAACGTTGTACACGAAAATACGAACCCTGGCGGCTACTAGACGAGGCTTTAGAGGGTTCGTATTTTCGTGTACAACGCTACCGGCTGATGCCGATGGAATTGATAGTTGAAATATTCTTTTTTACGTCTTTTATTATTAAGATTTGTACTTAAACGTAGTTTTCTTTCGGCTCTTGCATTTCTCAAAATTTGAGACCGATATTTTATGTATAAAAAAAGTTCGAGCGTTCAAAAAATGTCGAGGTTCAGAAAAAAGTTAGAATATTTTTCAGTGAAGTTCTTAGCAAGACGCAGTACCTAAACGTACTTTATTGTACGTTATACATTTTACAAAGTTTCAGCTCGATATTTTATTTACTAAAAAAGTTCTTAGGTTCAAAAAAACGTTCATTGAACTGATAAAGTGAGGTCGGCAATATAGGTATTTTGCTGTGTCACATGCCCTTAACGATAAAAATATTTTTTCCGTAACCTTGAAGCTCTGCAAAATTGATTTTACCTAAATATTTCGTAAATACTAAACAACTAAAGCCATTTTTTAACTTCTTCGATTTTCTTGTATCACCCATTTCGAAATCTTGAAAACATGAAATTATTCTTTTAAAATTAAACTTAAACCATTTAAAATTTTCCCCGGAATTATTTCCCAATATTAAACAATAATTTACAATTGAAATGTTCTTTTCTATCAAAAATTTTTAAAAGCATTCAGAAATGAATTTTTTGATAAAGTAATATGGTTTATTTAGAATTATCCACATATAAAATTGACGGTTAGGAAAAAAAATTTAACCAGTCAGGTTTTTCACAACAATGTGTTCGATATTTTCGAGATATTTAGGAACATCGCTTTTTTAGGCAATTAAAAATATTACGCACTCGATTTCAAAATACCTTCCCCCCCCCCCTCACTTAACAGACCCTAACAAAACAAGAACCCCTCTAACCATTTTTTGTTTATTTTCATATAACTTTTATCTAATTTCTTTACTAGCTTATTGTTCTCCAAATGAGTTAGTAGAATTTCAAATAATAATTAGTTAAATATCTCTAGTTTACAGGAAGAAAGTTACTTAAAAAAAAAACTTTTGATATAATTTAAAGAAATAATTTTATGGATTGAAGTTAATGAGATTCAATCGCTTATTTCTTAAATTTGAGCCAGTACGTTATTTAAATAAATTTTTTTTAATGAACACATTATGTCAAAAAAAATTTCTTTCACCCAGTGGAAGAAAAAAAAGTTATTGTTTAAAATCAGAACGTCTTTAAAGCTTGGCAATGAAATTTTGATAAGAACTAGCTTCTGCAGACGTCTTTTCTACTAGAGATAAAATAACTTTTAGCTCGTTTTCTGGCCCTTCCTTTCTGTAAGTACATATGACGAAATTAAAGTAATTAAATCAATTCTTTTTATTTCTCATGCTATAATATTGACAATATTATTCCTGTTTACTTATAAATAATTTACCAACCTCTCAAAGTTTTGAAAATTCACAACAATTTTTCGTGCTTTGCAATATAATTTTTGTTTATTTTACAACCAAAATTATTTTATAAAGCGTTGAAAATTTATCATTACACGTGAAAAGAGGAGAATGTTAATTTAGAAGAGATATTTTGTTTATAAGTGGTTGTAAAATTATGTTTCAGTCTTTGACACTCTTATTCAATTAAAAATATTTTGTAATGTTTGCCTTGTTTATCAGGAATTATTTTAACTATTGACTTTAAGGTAATTTTTGAAGATCGAAAAACAAAATTATATTTTTTACCATTTAAAACTAAGCCGTTTAAAGTAATTCAAAAACCAGCCTGGTTTTTAAGAAAAAGAAGTTAGAGGTTTTCGAAACATTCTCCTACATCACTTTTTTTAAACTAGCATCATCATTCCTCACTTTATTATAATTTTTAAAAGATTAATTTCCTCAAGATAAATAATCATTTGAAATTTTCCTGGGAATGTTAGGAAATTTTTTTTATTTTCTTGAACTCTTTCTAAATCCTTAAAAATCGTGTACGTTTTTTCTTTGTGTCTTCAAAAGTAACATGTTGTTTAAATTTTTGAAATTTTGTTTTGATTAAAATAATTTTCAAAACCCTTCAAAACTGTAAGGACTTCCAAATATATTTTAAAGTGATTAAGTTTTTATAAAAATATTTAAATCCTTTAAAAATCCGGAATCACTTCTTATTTTCCCCGAAATGTTATTTTCGTTAAAAGTAATTTTTTGGCTTCCAATACCGGCAATCGGCACTTCTAATAGAAATTTTTTTACCTCTGGCATAATATTAAAATTAAAAGAACTTAATCAGTCATTAAAAAGAAGTGTACGGTAACGTTTTACACTCACTGTGTATGTAAAAGAAGCCTCAAAGAAGCTGCTTAAAATATTTTTAAGTATACAAGATTTCACAAAATTTCAGAAAAAATGTATAAACTTTAAATTACATTTAAGACTTTTCGATAATTGAGAAAAGTTGTCATGCTTTTTACTCTCTTTACATATTCTCTTCAAATTAATTTTTTTTAAAAGAATTACTTTAAATATTTCCAGGAACCTCGCGAAAAATTTTTGACACGATCTTGCATCCTTAAAAAATCTTTAAAAATACTTTGAATCTTATTTCGATACTTATGAAAACACAAAAATTTTCTTTTAGAAATTGCGATTCACAAAATTCTCAAAAAAAAAAAAAAAAAAAAAAAATAGCTATGCTATCAGGTAGTCAACAACAACCACTGCGAGACTTTCGAGTAGGTAAAAAAAACTTTCTATCAGTATAGATTAAAATATATATTTTTAAAATTTTCAAGGTTTTTCAAAAACGTTAGAAGTTAGATATAACTTTAGATTAGATAGGTTAGATATAATTTTGAAATTTATCCATTTCTTTTAAACAATTTTCGTAAAAATTTATTTTTTGTGTATCTTAACCTATTAATCCTTTAACAAATGCAAATCAATAAGAACTAACGAAGGGAGACTACCAATTATAAATTTTAGTTTTAACTTATAATTATTCATAATTGTTTTAATGAAAGCTCATTAGCCAAGTAATAATTTGCTAAATCAGTAATACGCGCTTTTTTTGCCGTTTTTCAGAAAATCAATTTTGAAATAGTCACAACAGGTTTTATAGATTTCGGCGAAAAACAGTGGCTATATCTGATAGCTCAGCCAGTAGCACTTCTGCATCAGGCTGAAGAGTAGCGTGTTCGATTCTTACTACATGCAATTTTTTATTCATCTATACTTTATTCATTGAACCGTTTATAAATAGAATTTTTATTTTTAGTAGCATTTAGAATCTTACAAAGAAAAAATTTCTTTGATAGGTCAATGATCTGTTCGGAAATTCTGACTTAAAATACAATTTTGATTATCAAAAACATCATTTGCAATTCTGAATTCAAATATAATTAGTGAGCATTTCGAGAAAAATCAACAGAATGTTTAGACAGCAAATCTGTATGTAAAAAACATGAACAAGTTTAATAAATTGGAAAAAATTATGTTTATATACAATATAAACATTTTAACAAAAAATAGATATAAAAAATCTAGGATATTCCAATACTGTATTTTGTTTTATGCTTTAATAGATTTAAAAAATTTTAAATACCTGTATTACTAAGTCTGCATTTAGATTAAAATGGTTTAATTTTAAAAATAGCGATGCGTAATTTAAAAATAAAAAATTCTGAAGGTCACAATCTCAAGATCTTATTTTTAAAATGCTTCGATTTTTAAACAAGTTTGGAATTGTTTAATTAATAATACTTTAAGTATGATTTAATTAATTCCTAAGGATTCAACATAAAAAAAATTTAATTTTTAAATTTCTTAGAATCAAAAACATTTCAAAGTTCATAATATTTAAAATTCTTCGACATTGTGCGGAGAAAATAGGAGTGATTTTCCTTATAGAAATCACTTTTTTAAAAATCTACATTATCGATCATATGATCATTCACAATAATAAATTTATCATCTTTAATAGTTTTATAATATGTTTCTGCTTCCAAAACTTGGAATTAGAAAATCTTTGTTTTAAATTTTTTTATTTTAAGAGGTCTCCAACTATTATTTGTAAAATGTTGTAGTTTCAACTTAAAATGTGCTAAATATCAAGACAGATTCCATATTAATGTTTTTAATGCAAAGTTTCATTTTCACAGCCTTGATACTCAGTTTCTAATTTAATAATTCTAGATTCAAGTATCCTGAAATTTTTGCTTTCAATTTTAAGAGTACAAATTGTCTGGGATCTTAAATTCGTTGACATCTTAAAATATCACTTCAAAGACTTTGTAGTTGCACAGTTTTTAGATTAAAAATGTACAATTTAAGGATTTAAAATTAAATTCTTTGAAACTGAACATTTAGAAAAAAATTTCGAATTGAAATGCTTACAATTTTGCAATTACATACATTGAAATCTTATATGGCAATCTTCTTTGTATTCTTCTTTAGAAATTTCAAATTTTTGTTCGAATTTCTTGCAATTGTTCAATTTTGGTTTGAAGGTGACAAAAAAAAAATCAATGTAAATTGAATTACAATTCAATAGCTCCAAAAATTTATGTCAGTCATTGAATTTTTCATTTTCCCTTTTCGAATTAAAAGTTATTCAAATTGAAAAGATATTAATATAGAGGTATTCCATTTTACACGTTTTTAATTAGAAGAACTAAAGATTCAATTCCTTTGAGTTTTAAATAATTCAGTTTCCAAGATTATAATCTTAAAGTATTAAATTTTAATCATTTTATTATTGTCCTATTTTGGAAATTTTATTTTCAAATTGTTCAGTTTCAAGATTCGTCACTTCCAAATGAAATTGTTAAATTTTGAACGTTTTGAAATCCAGAGATGTGAATGAATTTCTGCTACTGTTTAAACATTTCAAAATTGCTTATGTAAAATATTCATTTATTTTCGCACTTACGGGTGATTAATTTAAAAACAATTATGTTTTTTTATCCCTTATTTGTTTTAGCTGAATTTATTCGATTAAATATTGTCTGAATAACCGTTTCTGCTATCCGGTTACAATTAATTGTTTGGAAGACACATCACTATTTTTCTATTTTTCAAAAGGATTTTTTTTAATGAAAGTTAGGTTGATTGCCATTAAAACAAGAACTTATAAAAGTATTCATGCTACAAATTTAGTTGAAAGACTTGTGGCGCCATGTGACTTCGCACCCATTTTCCATCTTTCCTGTAACCAGAATTATTTCTGAATAAAGTAAAAGAATGCAACTAAATTTTCACAAAAAGTAAAATTTATCGTAGAAAATATGTACTGAAAATAAAAAATCAATTTTTATGTTTTATTTATTGATTGAAAAATGTGTTCTTTAGCTTTGTTATCTGTTTTTAAACTTCCCTCTTCTATTAAGAATTTTGATGGTGAATTTCATTTTTGGCTTCTATTCTTGGCCATTTCACTGTTTATTTTTTTACTGAAACCATAAATTCAGTTCACAATTTGCACAGAACATTTATAATAAATCAATGATAAACAGCGAGAAGCTAATGAAACTTGTAAGCAGTTTACGTAAACACGCAGGTATAAACCTAAACTAAATCTGTCAAACGAAATTCAAGGTCGTTACAAGCCCTAATTAAAGTAAATGTTCCTATTTAAGCGAATTTTAGAATTTGTGCGACGTATTTGGCTTGGAAAAGTATTTTAAATCTTAAATTAATCGAGAAAAATGTCTAATACCGAATAGTTTAAACATTTTTCATCAATTTTCATTCAATTTTTATCATTTTGTCTGCTCATCCATATGAAAAAAAGAATTTTATTAAATAATAAAGAATATTTCATAATGTTCGGATGAACCTATTTAGGCGAATTAATTTTTCTCAGACCCAGGTTGGGCGAATGAAATGTCCCAATTTTGGCGGACGACGCCATGTTAGATTTCCTACAGTGGTGGGATATCGTCTCTGATAACTACTCACACCTAATTTAAGTTTTAATCTGGAATTTGACAATTTTAACGTGAAAAGTTTTCAGCATGATAAATCACATAACTAAAAAAAAATATTTGTATCGTTTGTATTTTTAAATTGGCTGTCTTATTTTCATTAAAATCGTTTTCCGCACACTTTTATCGATTATTCAGTACAAATGCAAAGAAAAACAGGCGCCGTGACAGAAGAAAGCTTTAAGAAATAAAATAGTGTACTTGTTATTTGAAAAAACGTACAATTTGTATGTAACCATATTGTTTGTAAACACTCGCACGAATTCTTTTAACCTTTTTCTTTCCGTTTTTATTCCGTCCGAATTAAGGAGGTAGATAATATTATAATTATTCATTAACATTAGGTTACATTAGCGAGCCCATTCGAAATCTTATAATTATTACCCACTTTTCATTTAAACAATCGCAGCACAACATTTTCAAACACTGTTGTGACGAAAAACAACACCTCGTGTCAATTCCCGAACTAACAAGCCGAGAGTAATGTTGCGCTCGACCAGTCACAGATGGCGACACGCGTGACTACATGTAACGGACTCAAGCTATTATGGCACGAACGAAAAAATAATTTTAATTTAAAAATATTAGTGGTTCAATTATTTTTAATTTATTTTAATTGTATAATTAATTAAACGGCTGAGATCTTCCACCGAAGGTAAAAACCTTCCTCGTCCGTAATGTAGATTGGCGAAACCACCGATATATATGCTGTTCAGTCCGCTCCGATAAATTTGTTGAGTTAAACTATTGATTAATTTTTACGAAAATAAAATTTGATTTAATGGATGCACAAAAATGTTAGTATCTAGTGATTATATTGTCTATTGAAAGTAAAGATCGAATGAAACACAAGAGATATGAATTCGGAACTCTGGTGTATTAACGTGACAGATAAAACTTTTCAAGTCCGCTTTTCGTGGAAGAAGAAAACGTTTTTTTTAAAGGTTCCGGATAGCGAGTCGATTAAAATCTGATCTCGGAAAATCAATGAAGTTCGTAGGCTTCTGGATCGCGCAGCAATCCACACCTCTTCAACGCGATCCTACTCTCACTCTTTCTCATACGTTGAATCAATCAAAATTCAAACTGGTACCGCCAAACTAACCTAAAGATGATCGAATTATTGCGTCAAACTGTAATACAAACCTCAACTAGTCTGCTCGTCAAAAATACCATTAAGCACGTTTTGTAAACTATTTCAAGATCTGATTTCTAGTTTGAATAACAAAATGTATAACTGTTCAAAACAAAATCTTGAAGCTACATTTCATCATCCCTATCTACCCTTTCCAACAAGGTTGCTTTTAGTTTCGAAACCAAATCACGTTCAAACCTCATACTTCCGTATTGCAACCTAACTCAGAAAAACAGGCCTGAAATAAAACATATTTTTCATGACACGTGCAAAGTATCAAAACAAAATAGAACGAAATTTCTTATATTATAAGGTCAGTTCGCATTTCCGCAATACCAAGTCTCTCTCTTTCTTTCTCTAACCCAATTTTATTTTTACTTCCAACTCAAACTTCTAGTTTCTAATTGCCCTGTTATTTCAAAAATAATTTCTTCCTATAATTTTCATTTGTATATTTCAAAATTTGATTGTCCGAGAGGTGCTGCCTCTTGACGACGGCTTGAACATAAAGGGACAATTACCACCCGCTACATACATAAGGTTCAAACAATTTACAAATACATAATGAAATGACTATAAAACCTGTATCAAAAATATATTTATTCCATTCTAATGTGTGAATAAACTATTGCTAGTGTATTACTTTTGACATTTCCATGATATTTACCTTACGTATTTCAGGTTGGTTGAGTGAAATCCAAGGTATTATTTTAGACAAAAATTATTTTTCACGGTAATTTTTATGGATTCATTGAAATAGCTTTGCAACAAAAAATTATATATAAATGCGTTTATAATGATAAATCACTGTTGCCAACCTTAGGAAAATATTATGTTTTGCCTCATGCAGTTGGTATCATTGTTTCACTCTTGACGTGCAGATACTAGGCAGTCTGATAAGTACCTGAAAATTCTAAGAGATGGTATTAGTATTCACTAATGTGAACCATTTTCGTCGAGCTTGATCCTTCAAATGACGCCTGTCAAAACTTCAGCCATTTATGTTTACGCATTTACAAGTTGCAGCACTGAGAAGCGACTAACCTCCGAGTTTTTTTTTAATATGGAAAAATATGAGTTTCGAGTTTTGATCAAACACTACTATCTTCGCAAGAAGACGATATCCCAGACCAAGGCCAAGCTGGATAAGTATTACCCGGACTCTGCACCGTCGATTGGAACGATTCATAAGCGGTTTACCGAGTTTCGTTGTGGCCGTACGAGTACAGTTGATGCTGAACGATCTGGGCGCCCAAAAGAGGTCACTACACCAGAAAATGTCGAAAAAATCCATGATATGATGTTGAATGATCCCAAAGTGAAATTGAGGGAGGTAGCTAATGCTGTAGGCATATCATTGGAACGTGTGGGTAATATCGTGCATTCAGTTTTGGGCCTGAAGAAGCTCTGCGCGCGATGGGTGCCGCGTTTGCTCACAGTGAACCAAAAACAAATTCGTGTGACAACTTCCCAGTAGAATTTGGCATTATTTTCGCGTAAGCCGACCGAGTTTTTGCGCCGATTCATAACCATGGATGAAACCTGGATCCACTACTACACTCCTGAGTCAACGCAACAGGCAAAAAAGTGGGTTCCACCGGGCCGAAGTGCTCCGAATCGTCCAAAAACGCAACAATGGGTCGGAAACGTTATGGCCTCCGTATTTTGGGATGCACATGGCATAATATTCGTGGACGATCTTCGAATTGGTTCCTCAGCCACCGTATTCACCAGACCTGGCTCCCAGCGACTATTACTTGTTCCCTAACTTGAAGAGATGGCTCACCGGTAAGCGTTTTTACTCAAATGAGGAGCTCACAGCTGAAACTGAGGCGTATTTTGGAGACCTTCCGATCGAGTACTTTTCGGACTATCAAAAAGTTAGAAAATCGTTGGACTCGCTGTATCGACCTAAAAGGAGAGTATGTTGAGAAATAAAACCGACTTTGGCCAAAAAAACGTCTCCATGTTTCATGTTTCAGGGACTTATCGGACTGCCTAGTATATTGTCAGTTTACATCACACATGAAACTATGGTCAGGTGAATGAATGTCACGGTTGCAACCATAGATGGTGCTTCAATGGGTAACGACTCAATAAGTATTCCTAAAGTTTTAAATTAAAATGAATTAAAATATCTGTTTGTAAATCATTTTCTTCCGGTCTGCTCCCAATTTTTAACTTTTATTCTGTAACTTCTATTGTAAAATATAAAAGTTACTGCTAGTTAAGTCAATGGATACTAAAAAAATGCGCAATGTTTTTTTGACCGTTTTTTTTATTTACGAAGAAAGCTCCTGATGCTTCACCCAAAGCTTAGGGGGTGGGTAGTCAGATAATTTTCTTCAATTCGTTGTGCAAGCGGAACCCAAAAAGTTATTTTTAGTTTTGAGTGTAAATTCAGGAGTTTTAAACATAAATTTTAAAGTAAACTATTATTTTTTTCCTATAGGACTCCAAAATTCTTCTTAGGCATGTACTGACATATGTTAAAGCGATTTTTCGGGCACATTATATTTTTTTACACTGGCTTACAGTAATATAGCATAATTCTTGATATGGAACCTGTCGTAAGGTACCAAAATGAAGATCTTCACAAAGTTTCAGATTAAAAAACTAGTAGTTTTAACAAAATAATTTATGGACACCAAAGTGCCCTGTTCGTGGAGAATTGCCCATGTAAAACATTAATATTTCTTAATTTGAATACTGTTTCATTTTTAGGGATAACTAGAAAGATCGATTAAGGTAAAAATAGGCAAGAGAACCAAAAGATAATATATATGATCACTGAATTCATTTTGATTCATTTAAAATTGTAATTATCTTCTGCACTATAAACGGGTTTTACTTTGATTTTGCTTGTGTACTGCAAAATAAAAAAAAAACTGTTGCAGGTGAATACTAGTGCAGACATTGTTTTGTTTATACTGTTTTTCTAAACAGGCGCAACTGCTTCAGTGGTAGATGTATTATTATTTTCATTATTATTATCATGACCAAACTAATTAACGACAAATAAAGAATCATTAGTCACAATAGTCCATTATCTTATAATTGTGTTACAATTATTCATGCTGATGTTGAATTTGAACATAATGCAATGTGCCTAAAAATACATTACGATTAGGGTTGTAAATTTTCAACAACAAAAATATTATAATTTCTTTGAAGCTAAACCAGCTGTAGTCTTATTGGTTCATTTTATTACAGTCTTGATATAATAAAATACTTTCTATGAATTAGCTAAAACAGCAACAAATTTATTTAATTACCCAAATTAATTTTTTTTCAAATTTGGGGACATCATTTTTTTAATTATATCTACAAATTAAAATTAAGACAGAGAAACCGAAAATAAAGGCTAAAAATCTGTACTAATTCCTAATATCTTTGGAAAATGTACAAATCGTTTTTGAAAACTTTGGGATATATCATTTGAGATTTGTTGAATATTAGATAAAATAAACTGATTCAGTCAAGTTTTTTCACAATATTTTATGCAGCTTAAGGAATTCCAAATCTCAAAATTACTAAAAATTGGGGCTTAAATTTTGAGACTATAATCTTAATATAAATTTATTCATTTTGTATTAATTGAATTTGAAATTCATCTATTTTCAGTATTCTCAAATTATTAATGTTCAATTCTGATAGCTTGAAATTTAAAGAAATTCAAATTTTAAATATAGATTCTCGGAATGAGAAATTGTTCAATTTTCAAAGCTATCGCTTAAAAATGTTTCATTTATGAAACTTTAATGGGAAATTAATTAATTTTAAATGCTTTCAATTGAAATGTTAAGATTTTTTTCTACTTATGAAGTTCAATTTCAAAATGTTAATTGCAATTAAAATTAAAACTGAGTAAAGTGAACTTTTCATAAGAACGAAAGAAGTCTATTTGTTGCATTTATCTTTATACATTGGTAAAGAACTGTCTTTCTAAGCAATTTGAATGTTAAATTTGGACAGATAAATAAAAACATAATGACTACATTCATATTGCATATAGTATAAATAAATATAAAAATTATAATTACTAATATAATTTTTTTTGTATAAGAAAGAAAAATTGAAGGGCGGTACCAGGCTTCGGTTAATTTAAGAAATTTCAAACAGAATGCAAATAATACTCATCGCAAGTAAATTTATTTTTTAAATTTCAGAGAAATTTCTACTATCTAGAGATATAATATTTTTCACATCTTTCGCGGATTTGAAAGAACTTCTGAAATCAATAAAAAAAGTTTAGAGAGAACTATATATTAGAAAAAAGCCGACCTTGTGAGAAAATACAATTATTAGCACCGTTTGAAGTGGTTTAAATAATCGAAAATTAATTTTTAATATTAATCAATGTTTCCCTAGAGCAACAATAATCATTTTTTACAACAACAAAAAAACAAGAAGGAAATTGCTCGAAGTTTTAAATTTCGTACCGTGTTTACATTTTTTCGGGACTAGTTTTCGACTAAAATAGATGACTTTCATCAAAGTGAAATTTTGCACAAAATTAGTAAATTAAAAGAAAATAGTTCAATTTTAACCAAATGGTTGTACATTTTATCAAATATTATATCTTTGAATAAAACAGCTATTAAACTTCCAGCAAAAACAGTTACAATTTCAATCAATTTGTTTAATTTCTCATTAAAAAATAAAGACTAATTTACGAACAAGAAGATTAATTTTATACCAAAGAAGGCGAAATATCAACAAAATATATGAATTTTAAAAATAAATGGTTGAATATTCAAATAAATATGGTAAATTATCTAACCAGAAATGAGAAAGTAAAATCTTTTTAAAGGAATTAATTTTCAAACTAATGAAAAAAACTAATTTTTCAATAAAATAGCCATTTACAATCAAAGGTATGATTTTTTAACTAAAAATATAAGATTTTTAACCAGAGATATATAATTTTGAACAAATAAAGACTTTTTAGTTAATAAAGAAAAAATCCATCCAAATTGTTAAATTTTCAAAAATGTAGACAAATCTTACCTAAAAAAGTTGAATTTGCTACCCAACGCTATGGATTTTCAAGAAAATAAAATAATTTTGAATTAAATAATTCTAATTTTCAACCTAAACGGATGACTTTTTAACAAAATTGTTAACTTTTGAACTACATAGTAAGCTTTTTAACTAAAAATATAATCGTCCGGATCAATAAACTGAAAAATAGGAATTAAAATAAAAAGCGAGTAAATGACTAATTAAATTTATTACCTCTGACAGTTATTTGCAGTGCCTCATACAGAAATCCCTGGACTTTAGTCAATTTTAAAAATAATTCCTCAACTTTCCTGATCAATGAATTTCACCGAATTTTTCTTGATTTCCTGGTTTTCCTTAGACATAATACACTAGGACACAATATGCTACTGTATGGTACAATATGATACACTATCACACTATATGATACAATATGATACAGTGTGAGTAATTTCGAGAATCTTTTTTTCAGAAAAATCTAATTTTTAAAATGATAGAAGATGATATATTATAATACAATACGGTACACCGTGATACAGTATGAAACAATATGGCAATAATATGGCACAATATGGCACAATATGGCATACTATGGCACAATAGGAAACACTATAATACACTATGATACATTATGATAGAGTGCGTAACAATATATGAAACAGTAGGATACTGTATGAAGAAATATGATACAGTATGAAACATTTATACCCAATATGATATAGTATGATACATCACCATACCATATGATACATTATGAAAAATATGGTGTAATATGGTGAAATATCATAAAATATCATACGATAAGCTACAATATGATATAGTATGGAACATTATCATATAATATGATACAGTATAATACAGTATGTAAGAATAGGTTACATTATCACTCTAATAATTTTTAGAGGTCACGAATTTCCAATTTTACAATGCTGTAGCTTCAAGTTCACATAGTGCAAATTCTAGGAAAACGACAATAGTAAATTTTTTAAAAATTTGTTATTGATCGGTCTCAATTTTAAAGATACAAAATTGTCTCTTTTCATAAATTATTTTAAATCTTTAATATCATATTAAAGAAATCATAGTCGCATAATTTACCGCCATTAGTATTTAAAATTAAATTTTTTTATTTAAAAATTTTCAGAATCTTGAGCATTGAAACTAAACTATAAAAAACAAACCATTTTTAATAAAAATGCTCAAAATTGTGCATTGAAAAACATTAGAATCTTATACAGCAAGGTTGTTATGTATTCTTCATTAAAATTAATAATGATTTTTCGTTAAATAAAAAGAATATGTAAGATCAAAAAATATTTCATTGGAAAATTTCAAGATCGATTTAAAGTAGTCCGGCTACTGGAAAAGCTAGTCAAAGCTATGTCGATTTTTTTTTTAATTGGAATTAAATAACAAATTTGGCCAGAATATCAATTAATGATTTAAGCATTCGATTTGTATGCTGTTTAAT
The DNA here is from genome assembly GCF_010883055.1 of Belonocnema kinseyi. NCBI lineage: Eukaryota > Metazoa > Arthropoda > Insecta > Hymenoptera > Cynipidae > Belonocnema > Belonocnema kinseyi. The sequence goes on along the minus strand of NC_046659.1, from coordinate 127,677,388 downwards.
ATAAATAATATGTTGTTTTTTAAATAATAATAAATACCCTGGTAGCAAGTTCAAATAAGCAGTAATTCAAATTATACATTATATTATCTGTCTCCGAAACAGTCTCCCCTAAAAAAAGGCATTATGTGAAAGAGGACATATTTTTACTGAAAAAAATTAATTTTATTGTTTTTGGTCATGCTGATCAAATTAAATCATTTAATTTACGGAATTTAAGGAATTCACTGAACTCATATAACGCCCGGAATCCACACAATTCATGTAATTCGCGGTATTCAAGAAATTAACGCAATTAGAAAAATTCATCGAAATGAAGGAATTTACGACATTCATAGAGTTCGCGGAATATATGGAATTCGCGAAATTCATGCAATTCTCGGAGTTCAAGAAATTTACGGAAATAATGGAATTTGTGGAATTCCTGGAATTTTCGGAATTAATCAAGTTACAGAAATTCACGGAATTTATAGAATTCAAAAAATTCGTGGAAATCCATAGATTCCGTGAATTCCGTGAATTCGATCATTTGCGTGAAATCCATGAATTCCATTAATCACGTGAATTCCATCAATTCTTCGAACTCCATTAGTTCTATGAATTTTCGAATTCCATACATTTCATGAAGTACGTGAATTCCGTAAAATTCTGTGAATTCTTTAATTTCTGTAATTCTTATGAATCCGTAAAATCCGTAAATTTTCTGAATCCCCTACATTCCATAATTTTCTTGATTTTCGTCAATTCCGCGAATTGCGCGAGATCAGTAAATTCCTTGATTTTCTTGAATTTAATGAATTCCAAAAGTTCCGTAAATTCATTGAATTGTGGGAATTTCGTAAATTCCGAGAATTATTTGAATTCCTCACATTCCACGAATTTCTGAAATTCGGTTTACATGAAGCAAACTACGATCTAAAAAAGGGTAATTTTATTACGAAAATATTGAATACTATAATCATTTTTTAATTAAAAATGTTTATCTGGTTTTGATTTTCTTTTTAAATAAAATCTAATACAATTTCTTAAATGTTCGTTACAAGTAAATTCTCAAAAAATCATTTTAACCATTTTTCATTTAACAACAAATTTATGTTTTTGAAATTTCCAGAAATGTCTTTTTTTTAAAGGTTCTAAAATTTATAAAAAGACCTTAAATGAGTGTAAGAATAGTGTGGCCATATTTATACCTGTACAAATTTGAATTTTAATTTATGGCGGTGTAACACCCTTTTCCCTTCCCAAATTTGTTTTTTTAAGGAAAAATAAATTCCATATTTTTTCCAATGTTCAATGGGTCTACATTGACCAGTGCCCCTGAGCTTTTGAAATTAGGATGGGGTTTTAAATGAAAAGTGATCGGCCTTCGGAAAAATGAAAAAAATCATATTTTATTAACTCTTTTTAAATTAATCTTAGCCGCCTCTCAAGGAATATTTAAGGAATAATTCGCACCTAATAACTTTTAGTGTTGACGCGCCGAACCCTCTGGTTTTGTGCCCGGAACTGCTCCACAAAATGCAAAATATCAGTTTTATGCAAATAATTTTGATAAGTTTCAAGGATAATGCTTCTACCTTAAATTAACATATTTCACTATTTATAGGATAAAAAATTGTTCAAATGAATAAAAATTGTTTAAACGCTTAAAAAATATCTTTAAAAAGTATTTATCAATTTTGTTATTAACCTGAGAAAAACTCGGGAAAAATTGTTTAAACAACAATAAAAATTTAATAATTTTTTTTCCAAATATGTTAAGATTGAAATATTGTTATTGAAATTCCTCAACTGCATGATTTATCCCGAAAATAATGACTTTTTTACATTTGATATGTGAGAAAAAATTGTTTAAACAAAGAGTAATTGTTTAAATAATAATTTATATCATTAAATTTTAAGATTATTCTTGAAAAATATAGTTAAAAAAATAATTTAGACAGAAGAATAGAATTCATTATGGTAAAAGAAAATTAATCTGAATAAGGGTTAGCCCTTTATGATTCCCGACCTTTTAATTAATTTTGGATTAACACAAATACAGAATGGATACGATTTAACAAACTTTTAATCAATGCCTGGGTAATTTATAAAATGAACAATTTCACGTCAAATCTTGAAGTATAACTCGTATTTATAAGATAGACGTTTTTTTTAAATTTTATTCAGAATCCTCAATATTAGGTGAATCGAGTTGAAACTTAAATTAATTATTATGTGAAACTACTTGAAAAGTAGACAAAATGTTGACTATTTAAGAAAAAACCGCAACCTTCTAGCATTAATCGAAGAAAATATTATTTAAGTGAATATTCAATTGCATAAGCAATAATGTTCGTATGCTCGAATTAATTGTTAGCTCGCACTAATTAAAAAGTTAGAAATAAGATGAAAAATTCGGAAAATCTTGACTTCCAGGACACACCTGGAACTACTCGATTCATCGTAACATTTTAAATATGCTTATACAATTGATTTGAAAGCTATAATTATGATTAATTAAGTAAATATCACTTCTTTGTGCCATTCTACGACTAAATAATTAGCTTTTGGCTTATTTTTGTGCATTGTTGATTGATTGTCAGCCGTCGGTAATTTATGGTAATTTATAAAGTATACGTATCGGGTATTTCCAGGACTCGAAGTATATGTAATGTATATGTGAACTGCGCCGCTGAAAGGGGGCTTACTCTAAAAAAATCAAAAGTAATATTTTTACACATTTGGATAGTTTTTAAGCTGCTCTTTTTAATTAAACCATCGGAAAAAATATCCGAGCGTTATTGTTGCCAATAATTGAGTTGTTAGGTACCCGAGTAATATGGTTTTGGCTCGAGATTCTGTCAAATATCTCCCACCACTTACCATTCCATCTACGCGTCTCATCTATACCCCGCCCGTGAGCTGCGCCTATGACCTATCTCCTTCCGTGAGAATGTAGTGGTAAGTGGAGAGGAAAGATTTCGTGAGTCTTCCCTCTCTCCTAAAAGTCCAGTCTGTCGGGTCGACTTCAACCGCTTGTCCTGAAAAATCTCACATTTCAGAGTAAACCCCCTTTTTCGGCGCACGTCACATATATCTGTATATTGACACGGCGATGATGTCTCAACTTGAGAGCATTAACAACTCGGTCCTTCCATATTTCGAAGGTCTTTACTATTACCTTCTGACAGAATAGCCTCTTTAGTTGAGGTCGAGCAGTTTCGTCAGATTCCTGGAGCACTTACATCTCGCGATGTAGTCTCTAGTTCACCATCTACAGGTCTCTGTGCTGATTAGACCTTTAAGTCCTCCCATCAGCTACATATTCGCGTTCTATTATATACACATAATATTATTGTCGATTTGGAGGACTTATTTAACACATGTGCATTTTTATATTATTAAAGTGTTATGGCCCCATAGTTGAGAACCACTCTGAAGCAATTTGCCTGGAATAATTCCCCGTCTGTGTTTACAAAACATAAGCCCAGGCTGGGAAAACCTTCTGGGTTAAATTGCTTTAGAGTGGCAATAAGACGACCTTGCTTTCTCTCCATTAGTCAATGGAAGGAAGAGAGTCGTAAAATCACACCTGGCGCATCTGCGACGGAAGGTTTCCCCGTCACGCGCCAGGCCTGTTAGCATGACTCACGCCGCGTCATCTCTCTCTCCTTTTCTCTCTCTCTTCCTTCTCGTTGGGAAAGCAACCAGCGGTCGCCTACCCAACGTGACCAATACGTTTAGAAAAATTCCCCATTAAATTAAAATACTAATTGTAATTCTTGTGTGTTTTAAAATTTCCTTTTTATTATTTTAAATACCGGGGTCAGAAAGCACAGATTTTGTTTTTATTATGATATTTCATAGTTTAATTTAATTATGGTTTTTCTAATTTCAAGTATGCGGCATTTTATTCTGCGAGTAGTTTTAGGTCTTAGGTTTTTTCTATATCCTTGTAAGTTAGCTTTTATCTTAACCTTTTCGTAATTTACTATTTATGCTATCTCTTTATTTTGTTTTGCACTACTGCATTTTTGCCGCACACGAAGCTCGCGTGACTTCGCCCGACGCGCCATATTGTCGGTGGACAGTTCGGGTGCACGCTCATCATGGCGAGTGGAAGGGGTGGACCGGGCAGCCGACGCGCCCCTTCATCAGCGAAGCGAGTGGCCGAGAGGACCGCGCCAATCGCCGGCCGGCCCGCCTCTCGGCCATCGGACATAAAAGCGGGTGCGTGCAAGCAAAGGCACGCACTTCTATTCGGGCTTCCAGCTGGGTAACCTCAGTCCCCTGGTCGCTTTCGGCTAACTTTTGTAAGCCACTTTTTGAGAATAAAGTGCTTTAGAGTCCAAACAGAATTTCAGGTTGTTTTCCTTTCTCTCTCGAGAATAATCCTACTCTCGTTGGTACGCTCATTGCAGCCCCGCCCGAACTCTTTACTTTCTCTAGGGTCGGTAAGCTTTCTCGCAGCCCCGCCCGAAATCTTTATACCTCTCTCTCTCTTTCTCTAGGGTCGGTAAGCTCCATGCAGCCCTGCCCGCACTCTTTTACTTTCTCTAGCGTCGGTAAGCTTTCTCGCAGCCCCGCCCGCAATCTTTCTTCCTTCCAGAGGTCGGTACGCTCTAAGCAACCCCGCCTCGCCATCCTTTCCCTCTGGGTCGGTACGCTCGCCGCAGCCCCGCCTGCTCTCCTATCTTACGCTTTCCAACCACCTTGCTCCTCCTTGCTAGACGTATACCTGGCAAATCTAGAAATCCTCGTCCCGGTAAGCGTACCCGAGTTCGTCGACGCTTGGCTGCGCTCTGAGACGCCATTCAAGCCTCTGGATTCCCTCCCATAGAGGACCTACGCCTTTCCTCCGCCTCTAACGGCACTCCCAAGGCTATCGTTCGATCGGTAGTCCTCCTTCCTGATTCCCTGAAAGTCCACTTTGTCCGGCCCTCGACCTCTTCCGCCGCTTCTTCGGGCCGTCTCGATTACTACGAGCGTTACGAAGCTCCGGCACCTCGTACTCCCTCTCCCTGCAAGCGCTTTCGCCCGGCCGACAGCGATGATGACGACTGGGTTTCACCCCTAAAAAAAAAAAAAAAAAAAGGAAGATGAGGGCAGAAGCGAGACACCATTGACCAGCCGCAGAAACCCGGCGCAGTCCATGGCCCAGCTAGACGCCTTCCTGCGGACGAACAACCGGACCTTGCCCGTACGAGGAGAGATCCAGCCCCGGAAAGCCTAAACCGCGGAAAAGCAGTCTCTGTCCAGGAGGGCACGAACGGCTCGCCGCGTCCGAGAAGACTAGCGGTCGTCGTCGTCACCGTCGTACTGAGAAGCCCTACCTCAGGAGAGTTCCAGACGCCTCCACACGACCACCGGTCGAGCTCTCACCCGCTCAAGGACAGGCCTCCACTCGCCAGGCCATCCACAATCTCCTCTCCAATATTCGCCACAACTTTAGATCAAGTCGGGACAACCACACACCCCCGGCTTGTATCAAAAGCCCACCAAATGAATGAGATGGCACATGAAACAGATGAGACACATGGCCCAGCAGTGCATCGTTGCTGGGTCAAAATATTGACTTTTTCAATAAAAACGTGGTTTTCCGCACGAGGGTGCACTTTTAAAACAGTAACGGGACGATTTTTAATTGCTGAGGTTCAATCAGCTGATTTCTGTTTACAAATATCAGGCCTATAGTGGGCTAAACTTCGGTGGAAGTTGAGAAAACATACGTAAATAGCCACAGAAGTCTGCTGTTTCTGAAAAAGCACTAGTCATATTCAACCGAAAAATTGAGCCCAATATCTTTAAAGAGATTCTTCGCCGATACTGGACTGGATTCGTCGGAAGCACGAGAAACTTAAATAGACGCAGAAAGCTGCTAAAAAAGGTTCGGATTCAGTACTGTGTCAACAGAATCACTCAGTTAGGCCACAGCAAATGATTTTTTTCTGCTGAAATTGAACCGATACTGGTTCAAATATCAAATTTGAATAGCTGCAAAGGCTGCTGTTAACCCTCTCGGTCTAGACTGCGTTAATTTTATCCGGACGATATTTTCGGTTTCCTGTATCTTTAAAATGCGGCAATGAGAAGTCCCAATGAGTGTGCGTAAATAATATTGTGGGTGGGAAATAATACTATTTCATCATTCGACTAGTGCCAGTCGCGCCTTAACAGCCGAAGGTTACGCACTGAAAGTTTTTGTGCGGGTCTAAACTACCCAGTCTAGGCTCAACATGTGAAAATCTACTTCAGAACAAAATCCAACACAAGGTACATCACACTGTATATTATCATACAATAAAGATACTAATACTAAGTTTTATTTTGTTCTACTTTTCAATTAAATGTGAGAGAATAATGGATGTCGATTCTAATTTTCTTAAGCATTTGTTAGAGCGTGACGTGCTTACTCGCTCGTCGAGAGGCGCAAGTCGCTGCGGCGCCTACAGGACCTCAGGAGGAAATGTATGATAGTTTTAGCAATGAAAATAAAGGGATTCGCAGATCTAGATTCATATTAGATTTCTCAATGGCATTAGACAAGCCTTTACTTGCAAGTCGTTTGACACTTCCGACTCTTTCCTCTCTTTTGGTGGATATGATTCATGAGTTGTTGTCTTATGAAAAAAGGCCTCAACACTGGACCGATAAATTCGTAACATTTTGGCTATCATTATTAAAAGAAAATTTTCTCTCAAGCTTGGCTCAAATTGGGCTAATTTAAACATTTATTTCAGCCTGAGAACATTATGCAGCTGTTTCTCGCCAAGATTCGATCGTTAGTGCTAATCCAATCTCAACAGCTAACTGCTTGCTGTGAAGATTTGGCTGATACTTTGCAGAATTCCTGCAGAAGCTTGGAAAATATAAATAGCCAACAAAGGTTGCATGTGGTGAAGCACCTCCGTGGTCATTTAAAAGCTCAGATTGCACTGGATGAACTAACCAATTTTTGTTTTCCCAGATTAAGCCGCTTCGGCGCAAAATTCAAGGGGGAGCACTGAAAATTAATTTACGGACAAAGTCTGCCAGTACTGATTACCGATACTGGACAGAATTTTAGCGGAAGTTTGTCGAATTAAAATATCTGGCAAAGGCTGCCGGTGATGTTTCCATGATTGGGTGACGAAACGTCTAAAGTTGACCTTATATTATGAGCTGAATATAAGCTGTCAAGGTTGGGCCTGTATAGGGACGAATTGCGCCAAAAGGTCGGGAAATATAAGTAGTCTATATAGGATGCTGGTGATAAAACAGAAATGGGCTAGAGCGGACCAAGAACTTAATCGATTTAACAGGTGAGGCTAATTCAATGACATTATCCAACTATCAACTGCTAAAGTTAGGCACTTACTGAGCGAATTTAAGAGAAAGCTTGGTAAGCCTAAAGAAACTGCCTTACTAGCTGACGAAAGCTGCTGGTGCTGTTATAGGCCTGAGCCAACTAAATTACTAAGATTGACCTAATATCATCAGTCAACTTTTGGCTGCTAATGATTCGCCGATATTAAGTCTAATTAAGCTGGAACCTCTGCAAATATAAGTAGCCTAGAGAGTCCACTGGTGATGATCCAGCACTGCACCAATGAACCTATTCAGGATTGCCTAATATTGTTAGCCGGCAATTTGCTGCTCAGCTTGGGCCGACCCTAATGTCTGTTTGTACTAGATTAGTACTGGACTGTTTATCCCTCTAAAGTTGGCCATGTAATATTATTAAGATGTTGCCTGCCAAAACCATTACGTGTCTTCTAACAGCCAGGCTTGAGCCAATACTAGGCTAACTTTTGACAAAGACTAAAAAAAAAATCAATAGCCAACAAAGGCTGCCGGCATTGACCTGTCACTGACATTTGAAAGCTCATTTGAGCGTAATATCATTACCCAACTGTTTGTTGTCATGATTAGGCTAATACTGGACAGAATTTGGAGGACGCTTTCCGAATTTATATTGTCGACAAAAAATGCTGATAAGTACCCAGCACTAGGTCGGTTAACTCACTGAGGTTGGTCTGATAGCATTAGCTGTATATACGCTGCCTAGATTGGTCATAATAATATTAGCGAATTGTTGGCTTCCAACGCTAGGCCGATACTAGGGCGAACTCAAACATTCGAACTGTAGAAAAGATGATTCGATTAAACTTTGCGTCCTTTGCTTCTTCTGACATTCTGTTATATGAGAGTTTAATTTAATCGTCCACATTTTTTGCCTCTAGTTTTTAGCGGATATTTACGTTTCGGAACTTACAGAGAACAAAAATCAATCAATACTGTCAGTTCATATCTGTATGTCTGTACGAGTATGTGGTTAACTAAAGTTCTAGCCATGCTAACTTTTGAAGGATTTGTTAATCGCACGAAATTTCGATGAATTTTTTCAAATACCACAATTGAGTGACCCCATGAAATCCATGAATTCTATTAATTTGGATGATAATCGACTCGATTGCTACAAATCGATTAGATGGAAGAGTTTTCAACAAAATGGTTCAATTACGAAAAGTACAGTAGTACCATTAGTACCACTGAAAAATTGGATAACAAAAAAAAAATTAAGGCATCTATTCGCAGAACCCTTAGTTCTTGTACGCAAGCCTGCCTTAAACTGCATTACCAGGGGCTTAACTATGAAAAATTCAATGGTATCAGAAATTGTCGTTTTTTATAAACGAGGTGGATAACCAAATGACAAAGTTTGGCATTTTCCTGGCGAATATTTGTCTTTTAAGGAAAGTTTCCCCCATAATGAATATATTTTATTGTTATAAACAAATGTTATTGACATAGGTCATAACTGAAATTTTTGAGTAAGAAATTTTTTTCTCAATACACTATTCCGATTTATCACAAGGAATATGGGAAATTACAAGTGTTGCAATTGAAAAATTTTGTTTATAGAAATGAAAAAGGTCATTAGTCAACAGTGTTTTGTAGTTGAGACTTTCAGTTATTGCTATTTGAGGTACAGTTGTTTAAGAATGATCTGATTCTTCCGATAAATAATGTCGCGCCACGGTTTCGGATAAGAGGAGTCGCGTGGCTAAAAGACAGAACATCCTTGGTCATTTATGCGTGATAAAATAGTAACGTAGCGACAAAGCTCTGCACCCTGACGGCCTAACTGGATAACTGACTGTATAAGCGACAGTGCACTCTCAGTACTTAGACAGCCCTGCTGTTGACGTTCGGAAAGCCTGGATTTAAGCCGAATGTCAGAAGCAAATCCGAGCTTAATTTGTTTATAACAATAGAATGGATTGCTAGGCAAATATTTTTTAACCGTTGAGTGCTCCTGCATAGATTCAAGACGTTTCCTAATACATGTCATTCGCACCAAGAGAGCAAAGAAACACTAGAAAATTGTTGAACCGCTGTATTTTTAGTAAATCGCCAAGAGAGAATAATTTGATTTTCAAATTAATAGTAGACCTAATAGATGAAAATAAAAATATGAATAAATATAAAATCACAGATCTGGATTTAATTCGAGAATAATGGAGGGAAATAGCAAAAACGAAGTTTTGAAGTCAAATATAAGTAACAGGTTTAAAAAGGCAGAAGTGAATTAAATAAGTTTGAGAACGATAACGTTTCCGCTTACAAATACTTCTTTTAATCCTTGAAATATAGACGAGTTTAAAGAAAGGAAGAACTTTTTTACGTTTCAAAGCATTCAAAGGAATAAATGCAAAATATCGATATCACAGTCTTTATTTTTGTAATGAAACTTTTTCATATTCTTTTGTATATGAATATATGTATATATGTGATAAAAAAAATAATTGCTCAGTGAACATAATATGATATATTTATCGCTGTGACATAATCAAATTTATAAAGTAAACATAAACTTATATAATATTAATAATATATGCATCTCTATGCATTGTATGTGCAACGGACTCAGCAGCATAGGAACGATTTTCCCCAGCTTGCCGAGAATGGTAAACCTAGCATAATTTTTAGCTATCTTTTTCGAGGCTAAATTTGTTAAATAAAGATAAATTTGTTAAATAAATTTAACAGGGCACCTTCCATCTGTTTTTTTAATTACAAAGTTTTAATGTCGCCCAGGGTAGGAAGATAATTTTTTTTTCTCCTTTGAGCTTTAAGTTGCGTTTCCACTGCCGGTTCGCTGATAGAAACTTCAAAATCCTCTTCTAAGATTTTAGAGAAGTCATCAGTATTCTTCTGCTTGCCTGGATCGTGGGCTTTAATCCAGTAACTTCGAAGGATGAGTCCGATGTACTTGATTAAAGTCTTAAGACCCATAGTTACAGCAAGTGCTTTGAAAGTGCCCAGCTGCCCATTATAACCTGACACTTTTCTTACACCTGAAATGCAGGTGTCCTAATATTTAGCATCGAACATTACGGCCAATTCGGTAATACTGGAACCTAATGTGCGCTTTTGGTCATTTCGCACTGATGTGGCCTAATGCAATTTACGCACATTTTGTTGCCATATGCAATCACGAGCCAGTCGAATCTGATGCCACGGACAACATCGTCTAACCGCGAAACGGGGAAAATTGTTTCACGTAATTTAGTTGATGCCGTTTCATGAATTGTGCCAACAAGTTGCTTGCTCAGGGTCGTTAAGCATTTATCTTTGCTACTATTCTTATCCGAGCATTTTTGCGAATGAAGCCGTAGGGAATCAATTGCATAGGACCCTTTGCAGTAAAAGTACGTGGCAAAAGTAGCACCATTCTTCGCGTATTTTTCTTAGGAACGCCTCATGACAATCCTTGAAGACGTAGGCACCAGATTTAGAATGTCGCCGATTAGTCTTCTCCGGGAAATTCTTCCTGATGAAAAGGCCAAAAATTCTTTAACCTTGGGTTCGCTTGAATGTTTGTTTATCTAATGTCGACCGAGTTTTTGGAACAATCCCTTGCAATAAAGGTACGCGTATTCTTTCCCCTCCCCATTTTTTCCTTGGGATGGGTCCACATCTAAGTTTTCCTCGGCAGGTTCCCTAGTGCCCGGTACATTTGTAGTGGTTACCAAACTTTGCAACGCATTGCAGTCTAATTGGCGATCTCAAGATTGTTTGGACTTTATGTACGTTAATTTTAAAGTACTAAATTTTATTGTGTCCAAGTTGTCTATGCAATCAATTGCATAGGACCCTTTGCAGTAAAAGTACGTGGCAAAAGTAGCACCATTCTTCGCGTATTTTTCTTAGGAACGCCTCATGACAGTCCTTGAAGACGTAGGCACCAGATTTAGAATGTCGCCGATTAGTCTTCTCCGGGAAATTCTTCCTGATGAAAAGGCCAAAAATTCTTTAACCTTGGGTTCGCTTGAATGTTTGTTTATCTAATGTCGACCGAGTTTTTGGAACAATCCCTTGCAATAAAGGTACGCGTATTCTTTCCCCTCTCCATTTTTTCCTTGGGATGGGTCGACATCTAAGTTTTCCTCGGCAGGTTCCCTAGTGCCCGGTACATTTGTAGTGGTTACCAAGCTTTGCAACGCATTGCAGTCTAATTGGCGATCTCAAGATTGTTTGGACTTTGTGTACGTTAATTTTAAAGTACTAAATTTTATTGTGTCCAAGTTGTCTATGCTTGACAACGGAATTTCATAAAGGCTTTCATCGCTGTGCGGAAGCCAGAAGCGATCCCTTTGAGGTCACTTACCGGTTCAGAATCACCTACCAGCGAATTTTTCAAGAACTGAAAAATGATTTGTCAGTAATAAACCTAATGAATTAATTTTAATGTTACGATTCCTTAATATAACTTAATTGCCTCTATTTTTATACTATCGTTGTCATTAATTGCCACCAATTCTTCGTCCGTGCCAATAAACATTAAGGTATTTTCAATATCAATATTTTCGTATTCCGCAGGATGACTAAGTTCTGCATGAATAGATGGCTGTACCATCATCATGACTGTATCATCGGTGTCCTTTGAATTTTTATTTGATTCATGTAAGATTCCTGGTTACAAGCAAATCTTATATTTCTGAGTAGCCACTCTAGTTGATTTGATACTCGGCTTTGAGAACTGGAAAAAAATGCTACTGAATTCTACGCTTTTATTTAAATATTATTGAGATTATGTGTAAAAAGCAGGAGGAAAATAGTACGTTTCTTCACATGTGCGTTTGGCTTTTCTTTCATTCCACATTTTTCATTATTTCTGGAAGCTTTTGAACAATTATCTGTTGTGATGCACAGTTTTTTTTACATCCTTTCCTTCAGGAAATCGAATAATTGCTTCAGAAGCTTCAATCATTGCTTCGGCAGAAGAACGACGGGTAAATTTAAATTTCACTTTGAGCCTATATCCTTCAATGTTTCTTTGTTATCTACGAAAGAGAAAACAATTTTGAATGATGCGTGAGAATACAGGTTTTGAGCATTTAAAACTACTTTTTCACTGATTATATCAGCTTGTTTGTTAATAAACTTCACGTTTTCTGAATGCTGATCATTTTTTCAAGTTTATTGTATTTTTTTCGTTTGTAACAGGAAAGTTGAAGATCTTTGAAGATAAGGTTTGATCTATTCTGCAACTTACTCGATTTTTTCTAAGAATAATACGTGTTCAATTGTTGTTTACAAATTAAAATTTAAGAATTTGACTTACAAATTAAATTTTTTTAAATAGAACAATTAAAATTTTAATTTTCAAAATTTAGTTTTTTTGCTCTGTTTCGAGTATTTTAATTATAATTACTGATTTTAAATGTACAGTCAGACATTTCTAAATATTAAGTAATTGTTCTTTTTTTTTTAATTGAAAAATTTTAAATTACGTGTTTTAAAAATGGAATATTTTACACTGAAATTTAATAAAAGTCTTTAATTATAAATATATTATTTAAAAGTTATGTCCAATTGAAAGATTTCAATTTTTAAATTGAAATCTGGATTTTCTAAAATTTTAAACTGATTCAGAATCATTTTCTACAGACAATTATTATTTATTTAAAAAATTTTTTAGTGAAATTCAAATTTAAAAATCATCAATTAATTCAGATAAACTAAAAATGTTTGTTAACAGAAATCTTCAATTTTAAACGCTTCTAATTTTTAATTGATTAAGTCTTTAAAACTGCATTTTGAAATTCTTTTAATTTAAATACGCATTCTAAATAGAATGCTATCATAATTGAAAAAGATCACAATTTAACTAATTATTTAAAAAACGATTGAAATCAAAGTTGGGCGGATTTTATTTTTCTACAAAATTATAAAACTCCCGGTCAAAAAATAAAATCCCGGTCATTTCCCGGTCCAGCGGCCACTCTGAAAAACTTACTGGCATTTTGCTGGTTTTGAGGAAATCCAAAAGCGCCTCCAAAGCTCCGAGGGTTGAAGCCTGGACGAAAACTCCCCTTTCGGCGAGTTTTATATTTCCGAGGACG
>NC_046659.1:127657765-127663918 GCF_010883055.1 Belonocnema kinseyi | reverse complement strand
TTTTGCTGGTTTTGAGGAAATCCAAAAGCGCCTCCAAAGCTCCGAGGGTTGAAGCCTGGACGAAAACTCCCCTTTCGGCGAGTTTTATATTTCCGAGGACGTGGCTGAGTTCCTGAGCGATTTCATCACGTAGCACCTCCACTTCGTCTGGTTTTTGTGCCACTTGCAGATTCAGTCCTAAAAAGAATAAATTAAATTAATTAGATTCTACTTTTTAAATATTTTGTCAAGTTTATTCAAAAATCAAAGGAAAAAAATCAATTAACATTATTTTGAATTAGAAAAAGAAAGAAAGGATAGAGCGAAGAAAGAAATAAGAAAAATGATTGATTAAAAAATGTAGATTAAGATTCCTGGCAAAATTGAATAAGAATTTTATTTTGAAAAACTAATTTTAAGAGAGTATTTAAAAATATATCGTAACATTTCCAAAGATTTTTATGACTGACAACAAAAATCTGGAAGATTTTAAAGCAATTATTTTTTATTTTGCAGAATTTTTTTTAAATGTTGAGAAAAAACTCTACGTATTTTTAAAGATATTTAGAAGGCTTAGCAATTGTGAAAATATTTTAAAATAATTTAAAATTTGAGAAGATTTTAAAAAATTTAAGATTTACTGTAGATTTAAAAAAATAGGATCTTTTTAAAATTTTTGGAAAGTTTTAAGAAAACAAAAAATGTTTCCAAAGTTCCTGGGACAATTGTTAATGATTTATTATTTAAAAAAATAATTTTTAAAGAAAAGAGAAAGATAGATAAGTTAGCAATAAAGGAAGATAGGAAGAAAAGAACAAGAAGAAGCTAGGAAATAAGAAATCAAAAAAGAAAGAAGAAACTGACAAGATTCTTTAAACAAATTTTGGATTTCTAATGTGTTTGAAAAACTAAAATAAAAAAATAAAAAAGAATGAAGGCTAGAAATAAAAAAAGGTCGAAAGAAAAGAGACAGAAAATTCTTTAAAAGATGTAGATTTAAAAAAAATTAGAATGTTGAGAAGCTTAAAGAAAATAAAATTTTTTTCTAAAGATTGCTCTGAAAACTTTTAAAGATTTTGTATCTGCGAACAATAATTTATAAAGAAAAGAAAAAGATAAGAAAGAAAATATAGGACGAAAGAAAAACGAAATAACTAAAGATACAAAGAAAGAAGAAAGAAAAGAAAGATTAAAAGAATTTTTTTTATCATTTTCAGAATTGTGAGGAGTTTCAAGAGAATAAAAAAAAAGTCTTCTTATTTCTAGACAAATTTTAAACCATTTTTTACTTCAAAACATTAATTTTTTTAAGAAAAGCGAATGATAGAAAGAGAAGAATGAAAGACGAATTAAATTTTCTTCATTAAAGATTTATAACGAGTTTCAAGAGAATAAAGTTTTTTTTTAAGATTTCTGGAAAATATTTTTAAAGAAAAGAGAAAGGTAAAAAGAGAAGAAAGAAAAAACGAAAGAAAGAACGAAAGATTGAAAAGAAGGAAAAAGGTAAGAATGAAGAAAGAAAAATACAGATATAAAAAAGAACGAAAAAATGAACGAAAGATGAAAAGAAGGAAAAAATAAAATTATTTAAAAATGTAAATTTTTTAAGATTTTGTAAAAAATTTAGAATTTTGAGATGTTTAGAAAAAAGTTTCTCGAGAATCCTTAGAAAATTTTTAACGATTTTCCATTTACAACAGTTAATTTTTAAACCAAAGATAAAGATATAAGGAGAAGAGAGAAAGACAGAAAGAAAAATCGAAACAAAGGAGAAAGATAGAAAGAAGAATAAAAACGAAATAAAAAAGATATCTTCTTAAGATACCTGAAAAAATGTTTAATGATATTTTATTCTGAAAAATTAATTCTAAAAGAAAACATTTATTTAGAGAAGAAAAAAAGAAGAAACAAAGATAGCTAGAAAGATGGAAATGAAAAGGAAGAAAAAAGAAAACACAGAAAGAAGAAGGATGAAGATTTAAAACAAAATTACCATTTTCTTTAAGATTCCTGGGGCAATGGAAAATGACTTTTTATTTTAAAAAGTGAATTTAAAAATAAAATTTAAAAGGATTTTAAAACATTTAAAAAGACTTCCAAAATGGATAAAATAGAATCGAGAAGATTACAAAGAACTATATTTTAATTTTTATAATTTTTCAAATGAACTAAAAAATAATTTAAGATTTGAAAATATTTCAAGAAATTTCGGACCAAATACAGATTATTCAAGATTTTGTAAAAATTATAAAATCTTTTTAAAAATTTTGAGAGGCTTAGAAAACATTAGAAATTTTTTTTTTAATTCCTGGGAAAAATTTTAGTGAGTTTGTATTTGGGAAAATTAATTTTAAAAGAAGAGAGAAAGCTAGAAAGAAGAAAGAAAAAAAGAAAGATCTAAAGAAGAAGAAACAAAGAAAGAAAAAAAAGAAAGAAAATTCTTTAACAAATGTAGATTTGTAAAGATTCTGGAAAAATTTAGAACTTTGAGAAGTTTAAAAAAAATAACAATATTTTCTTAAGATTCCTGGGAAAATGTTTAATGATTTTTTATTCTGAAAAATTAATTTTTAAAGAAAACCGAAAGATATATTTATAGAAGATAAAATGAAGAAAGAAAGATAGATAGAAAGAAGGAAATAAAAAAGAAGAGAAAAGAAAACACAGAAAAAAGAAGAATGTAGATATAAGAAAAAAAATCAACAATTTTGGTAAAATTCCTGGGAAAATGATTTTTTTGTTGAAAAAAATTAATTTAAAAACAATACTTAAAAAGATCCCAAAATACTCAAAAAGATTTCCAAACTGGACAAAATAGAATCTGGAAGATTTTAAAGAACTTTTTATTATTTTGTATGATTTTTTTAAATGTTAAGAAAAAATTCATCACATTTATAATGATATTTAAAAGGTTTAGAAATGTTGAAACGATCTAAAAATAATTTAAGATTTACAAAGATTTCAAGAAATTTTGAACCAAATATAGATTAAGATTTTTTTTTAATTATAGAATCTTTTTAAAAATGTTGAGAGGTTTACAGAGAATAAGATAAATTTCTTAAGATTCCTGGGAAACATTTTAATGATTTTTTATTTTGGAAAATTGATTTTTAAAGAAGAGAGAATGCCAGAGAGGAGAAAAAAAAGAAAGATCGAAAGAAGAAGAAAGAAAGAAAGAAAGAAAAAAGAAAGAAAATTCTTTTAGAAATTTAGATTTTTAAAGATTCTGGAAAAATTTAGAACCTTTTTTAGAACTTTAAGAAGTTGAAAAAAAATAACAATATTTCCTGATATTCCTGGGAAAATGGTTAATGATTTTTTATTCCAAAAAATTAATTTTTAAAGAAAACAGAATGATATATTTAGAGAAGAAAAAAGAAAATACAGAAAGAAGATTAAAGAAAAAATATTAAGAATTTTTTTAAGATTCCTGGGAAAATGGAAAATGATTTTTTATTGAAAAAATTAATGTGAAAAGAATATTTAAAAGGATTTCAAAACATTCAAAAAGACTTCGAAAACGGACAGAATAGAAACTGGAAGATTTTAAAGAACTTTTTTTTCATTTTGTATAATTTGTTTAAATCAACTCATTTGTAATTATATCTAGAAGATTTAGGAATTTTGAAACGATATAAAAAATAATTTAAGATTTGAAAAGATTTCAAGAAATTTTGAATCAAATATAGACTATTCAAAATTTTGAAAAAAATATAGAATCTTTTTAAGCATTTTAAGAGGCTTGTAGAGAATAAATATATTTTCTTAAGATTCCTGGGAAACATTTTAATGATTTTTTATTTCGAAAAATTAATTTTTAAAGAAGAGAGAAAGTCAGAGAGAAGAAAAAAAAACAAAGATCGAAAGAAGAAAAAACCAAGAAATAAGAAAGAAAATAAAAAAATAACATCAATTATAGATATGTTTTAAATTACCTGCAATTGCCTTCTCGAGATCTTTAGCACAAATTTTAACACCTTGCGCCGCTTTGATCTCACGATATTCCACGTAGGCATTCTAAAATTAAAAAATAAATATTTAAAATTGAGGTTCATTTTTATTTAACAACTACATTTTTACGAAAAAATATTTTAATTTTCATTCAAAAACAATTCAGTTAAACCAAAAAATATGAAGTTCCAACTAATTATTTGAATCCTTAACGAAAACAGACTAATTTTCAAATAAAAAATAGGAATTTTTGACAAGAAAATTGAATTTACCAAAACTGAATAACCAAAACAGGGAATTTTTAATCAAATAGTTTAATTTTTAATCCCAAAGATAAATTTTTTACAAAAAAAAGACAAATTTCCCACACAATGGATGAACTTTCAACGAATTAGATAAATTTTCATTCAGAAAGTTGAATTTTTAACCAACCTATAAAAAAAATATTTCAACAAAAAATGGAATACTTAAATGTTCAGTTAAAATATTAATTTTCAATACAAAAAAAAACAATTTTCAACTAAAGAAATAAATTTTCAACCAAAATGATTAATTTTCTATAAAAAACATGAACTTTTTATCAAATAAATGAATTTTCTACCAAAAAGCTTAATTTATACCGAAAAATATGAATTTTCAAACAAATTTTTAATTTCAACAAGAATTTTCAACATAATAATTCAATTTTTAACGAAAAAGGTGAATTGGTCAACAGGGAGATTAACATTTTACAAGGGAAAAAAAATTTCAAACAAATACAAAAATTTTCAATTAAGAACGATTTTTTAATCAATAACGAAAAATCGCATCCAAAATGGTGAATTTTGTAGCCAAAAGACGATTTTTTGGCAAAAAAATTAAATTGACAACCTAAAGACATGCAATTTCGACCAATATAATTGAATTTTTAACCAAAAAAGGCGAGTTTTCATTTTTAAAAAAGCGAATTTTCAACGGAAAAAGATAAATTTTCTAGCAAAAATGAAATGTATGCACTTGAAATGAAAAAGATTTTTTTTACAACAAAAAAATAATTTTTAACATGAAAGTTATATTTGTGACCAAGGAAATTCATTTTTAACTAAAATGATGAATCTTCAACCAACAAAATGAACTTTTAAACAAACAGTTTCATTTTCAACGTAAAAAATTAATTTTCTACCAAAAAGGCAAATTTTCAACAAAATAGATGAATTTTCAATTAAATAGATAAATTTTCATCCAAACAGATGAATTTTCAACCGAAATAATTAAATTTCTATGCAAAAATAGACATTTTCGACCAAAAATAGAATAGTGAATGTTAAGATTAAAAAAATTAATATTTCAATAAAGAAATTAACTTTCAACTATAAATATTAATTTTCTATAAAAAAACATGGATTTTTAATTAAATAAAGGAACTTTCTAGAAAAAAGATTAATTTTCTATGCCAAACATTTTCTATACTAGAAAAAAAAAGTTTTAACAAAATACAGGAATTTTCAATCAAGAACAAAAAATCACATCCAAAATGTTGAACTTTCAAGCCAAGACGAATTTTTGACAAAAAATTAAATTTACAACCCAAAGACATGCAATTTCGACCAATTTAATTGAATTTTTAACCAAAAAAAGGCGAGTTTTAAGTAAAAATGGGAATTACCAACGAAAAAATATTATTTTTAAACAACTAAAAAATAATTTTTAACAGGAAAGATAAATTTGTAACCAAAAAAATTCATTTTTAAATAAAAGGATTAATCTTCAACCAAAAAAAAATGAACATCTAACCAAAAAGTTTAATTTTCAACGCAAAAAATTAATTTTCTACCAAAAAGATAAATTTTCAACAAAATAGATGGATTTACATACAAACAGACGAATTTTCAAATCAAAAGGAGGAATTTTTGACACAAAATTGAATTTACAAGCAAAAAATATGCATTTTCTACCAAAATGATTTTATTTTCAACTCAAAAAAAAGGGAAGTAAATTTACATCTAAAAAAGATGAATTTTTTCAACCAAAAAAGTACATTTTCAATCCCAAAGGTGAATTTTTTACGACAAAAAAGACAAATTTACAACAAAATAGATGAATTTTCAACAAATTAGATCAATTTCCAACCAAACAGATGAATATTTAACCAAGAAGATTAAGTGCCAATAAAAAAAATATTCCAACAAAAAATGAAATATTTAATTTTTCAGTTAAAAGAATTAAATCCCAATACAAGAAAAA
>NC_046659.1:127655007-127657665 GCF_010883055.1 Belonocnema kinseyi | reverse complement strand
ATTTAACCAAGAAGATTAAGTGCCAATAAAAAAAATATTCCAACAAAAAATGAAATATTTAATTTTTCAGTTAAAAGAATTAAATCCCAATACAAGAAAAAAACAAATAATTTTCAACTAAAGAAATAAATTTCCAACCAAAAAGATTAATTATATATATAAAAAAAATACATTTTCAAACAAATTGTGAATTTAAAAAACATTTTTAAAAAAAATAGTTAAATTATTAACCAAATTAATTAATTTTCAACCAAAAAGAATAACTTATACCGAAAAACATGAATTTTCAAACAAATTGTGAATTAAAAAAAATTTTAATATAATAGTTAAATTTGTAACCAAAAAGGTGTAAATTAATCAACAGGAATATTAACATTTTACCAGAAAAAAAAACAAAGTTTCAACAAAACACAGAAATTTTCAAATAAAAACAATTTTTCATTCAATAACGAAAAATCTTGTCCAAAATGTGGAATTTTCAAGCTAAAAGACGAATTTTTGACAAAAGAATTTGAATTTACAACCCAAAGAAATTCAAATTTCCACCAATTTAATTGCATTTTTAACCAAAAAAAGGCCAGTTTTCATTAAAAAAAGTGAATTTTCAAAGAAAAAAAATGATTTTTAAAGAACAAAAGAATTTTCAACAAGAAAGTTATATTTGTAACCATAGAAATGAATTTTTAACTAAAAAGATGAATCTTCAACTCAAAAAAATGAGCTTTTAACCAAACAGTTTAATTTTCAACGCAAAAAATGAATTTTCTCTCAAAAAGA
The DNA here is from genome assembly GCF_010883055.1 of Belonocnema kinseyi. NCBI lineage: Eukaryota > Metazoa > Arthropoda > Insecta > Hymenoptera > Cynipidae > Belonocnema > Belonocnema kinseyi. The sequence continues at coordinate 127,656,888 of NC_046659.1, read as the reverse complement.
CAAATTTTCAACAAAATAGATGAATTTTCATACAAAGAGACGAATTTTCAACCAAAAAAATTAATTTTCCACCAAAAAAACACATCAATTTTTAAGAAAATAAATCAATTGTCAAACAAATTTGAATTTTTAAAGAAATATTCAGTCTAATAATTAAATTTTTAAACATAAAGATTAATTTTTTACCAAAAAGATTATTTTTGACCAAAGCACATCAATTTTCTATCCAATTTTGAATTTTTGAAGGAATCTTGAACCTAATAGTTAGATCTTCAAATAAATAAATGCATTTTCTACCAAAAAGCTCAAATAGTCACCAAGAAGATTAATATTCTACATAATGGTTAACGAACCCTTGTAAAAAATGTAACTCAGGAATTATACACTTTTGATTAACATAAACATCATCAGCTTCATTAAAAAGTGGAGAATTAATCGTACTGTTAGACTCATTTGCTTTTGATTTTACTTTTTGCATTAAACAGAATTTTGGAAAGCATCACTTAAATCTTTAAAAGTTTTCAAAACAGAAGTGGAATTATCATTTTTTAAGTCTGTTTGACTTCTTAGATCAGTAAGAGTAACGAAGCAGTCTGGAAAAGGGTGCGTTGCTGTAGGTGTTTGTTGACCATTTATAATAAGCGAAAGCTTCAGATCTGAAACATAACGAAAAGATATTTTATTGGTATCAATTAGATTGAAAAGCAGCTTCATATTTTTGTATGTCTCTTTAACCTGTGGGACGATACAAAGCAAAAACACTTTTTTTACACTTTAATACTTTACTATTTTACTGATTGCCCCACCATTTTAATATCAAATTCTTTTTTAAACGTGATCGCCACAATCTTCCTTTGAATTATCTTCAGTCCATACCCACAAGCTTACTTTTGTAAAGCCCTGTCCTTCATCGGCCATTAATTTTACTTGACAAATAGCAAAAAATGTTCGTCTTACAATTAAACTTTCGAGCAATTACTCAGCGTCAGCCCATACAACATGTCTTTTAATTTTCGGCTGGTTTTCTTCCACATCAACCTCAAAAATTTCTCTTTTATAAATATTTTGTAGTGATTTTGCTCGACCAGACATGTGTTTTGAGTAATGAGAAGGCTCGCAATTTTTTCCATGACCTCACCTCAAAAATTTTATAATGTTTCTCATACTACTCATACTTAGTCCAATATTTGTCTAAAAATTATCAAGTTTTTCTTCGGTAAAAAATACATTTCTTTGTTCATTTGTATTAACTGCAAGTCTTTTTTTTCATTCGCTCTAGTAAGGCTATTATTATCATTTATGAACTTTTTCTTTGCTGAATCTTCTTTTGTTGAAATTTTACGTTTAAGCATAAAACTAATTACTTGATCTAACTACTTCGTCAGCACTCACAACTTTACTTTTCTCGTTATTTTTCGATTCAACAATTTGTGAGGTGCTATATAAACCATTTTTATTATCAATTTTTACCGATGACGTCAGTTTATGACCTCTGCCCTCAACATTGGGATAAAATTTCGGTAGTATTTCAAGCAAATTTGTACACATACCAAATTTTTCCAGCATATGTTTCTCAAAAAATTATTTTTCTTCCACAAGGAGCGCACACTTTTTTTCGATTCTGTTCGTGATCACACTTATTTGTCGGCATTGTGCCGACAAATTAAAAGTAATCCTTAATTAAATTGTTTTCTGAATTTTTTGATAAAAGAGTTAATTTTTTTTCCTCCAATATTTGAGATTGAGAAATTTAATGAAAAGCGCTGAAAGAAGAATTTTATATAGAAATCTGCATGAGAAAAAAATTAATATTTAAATAATTGCACATTTTGTCTTCTACCCCGACGTCTATTCCCGTGGAGGCTAGACTTGTGGGGAGGG
>NC_046659.1:127654617-127654939 GCF_010883055.1 Belonocnema kinseyi | reverse complement strand
AGTGGAGTGGGGAGGGGTGATATCTGGCGTTAGGTCGCGCAGTAATGCTTGTAATCGCGGGACGCGAACGGGGCGGCGCTTAGTGGCGCGAAGCGGCACGTGAGGTAGTGGCGGTCGAGCCGGGTGGTTGGCGCGTGGCAAGCCAACGGTCGAGGGCCTGCATGCCCTGGGGCGGGTTTGCCTGACTGGTGGGCGGCGGGAGGCGCACCCGCTCTATGTCACCAGACATAAACTTTCGCCACGCAGTCAAACCGTCCATGAGACGGAGAGGGAACAGTAATGGTCGTCGAGTGCGGCTATGGTTTTGTTATGTGTTGGGGGG
>NC_046659.1:127653447-127654517 GCF_010883055.1 Belonocnema kinseyi | reverse complement strand
AGTGTAGCTATCCCCGCTGACGGCACTTCCTGGGCGGCGGCTGCGCGACGCGCCCGACGCTGACGCGTCCGACGATTGGGGCGAGAGCCCTGGTTGACTCCTATCATAAGGGGTGTCCGGTCTACGTAAGCGGAACCCTTCACTCGCGACACCTAACCTGACGATGAGTCGGAGCTGGCAGGTCAGAGGTTTCCCTCCAGCACCGCGACCCTCACTCACTGTCCTAACTAGGGAACTCAGCACTGCGGGAGTTTCCTCCCGGCACCGGCAAACCCACCTAACACTGGAAAATAGACGAGCACGTCAGGGATAAGCCCCGGCACCCAATGTCTATTTCCACCTAACTAACCTAACCACTAGAAATTATTTTCGTTCACTACGCGAGACGCTCACTCGCCACCCGTCGCCCGAACGATGGCCCGAAATCGCGACACTCACGGCCGAAAGAAAAAAAACAATGAGGGAGCACTGCACTGAGAGTGTTCCACGAGCGTAAGGCGCAGGAGGAGGATCCTAATAGCTGGTGATGAGTCAAAACTTCCGTCGATTACTAGCGTTGAGATTTATTGGCAAGGGTTCGAAGACAGAGCGGATCTGCCTTCCTACAAGTCTCGAAGAGAACTGTCACTTACAAGCTACGCAGTCTCCCGGTAGACGCGAGTGAAGCTGGCCGAGAGCAGTGGGAGCGGCGGCGTGCCCGCCGATTGGCTGCGAGACCGACAACGGAGTCGCAACCAAGCGGTGGGGGAGCGCTGCCTCGCACAGACTACCTCGGTCTCCAAGCGTCGACCGGAAAATTCTTAAAAATTAACAATCTTTAACTTAAAATTAAAAATACAAGGGATTATTTGAAATTTTTGTGATTAAAACTACTATTTACACTCGATCGTAGCTTCATGATTCCGAAAGAATCATGAAGCTACGATAAATGGATCGGAAGTTGGAATTTTACCCTAAATTGTTCATTTAAAAACGTTAATTAATTATTTATATTGTCCGGATTAGTTCCTAAGGACTTCCTTTTATCCTACTTATTTTAAATTTTTGTATTCCAACATTCCTTCCCTTTT
>NC_046659.1:127640830-127653347 GCF_010883055.1 Belonocnema kinseyi | reverse complement strand
CTTCACTTGGAATTTCCTCTCGGAAAATTTCAAGTGGAGGCGTGTGAACAAATTGCTGGACGCTTGAGGTTCTCATCTTTGTCGTTCTGACATACATCAATTTTTAAATTTAAATTTTTAAAAAGTCACCTATTTGAAATTAAATGAATTCCGATTCAATTTATTGTAATTCAGAATTAGAATTTTAAATTCACCTGTTTCAAAATTATCGTTTAATTACATATTAATTTATTTTTTATTTATTAAGGATTTTGTTTTGTTGGATGAATTCGTTATAAAGCTAGAAATTGTACATTATCTTCATAATTCAATAACTAAAAATCTCAAATTCAGCCATTTAAAAATATTCAAAAGGTAACGTGTTTTAAATCAGGTATCTAATTTTATTTCAACATAAAAGGTAAAATCAATAAATTCATTGATTTGGTATTAGCATGAGTAATATTGATGAAAGGTAAGATGTACATTTTAATAGTTCTTTTTTATTTATTATATACATTAATTATCAATTTAAATTCACGTAAATATGGAATCATTGGTATTACCACGTCCTCGTCGTTGGTGTCGGGGTAGAAATTAAGAGTGTTATATTTTTACACACACACGCATGCGCAAACACAATTATACCCCACAAATAAACACAATAATAACAAAATAAAACGAGATTTTTATCTTTGGACAAGAAAGCATTTTCTGATGATTGTATTTTTAAAATTTATAGATAAGAAGAGCAATTACGATTTCAATTCCAATGGGATTTCATTATATCAATTATAACAAATCGAACTCCGCTTGCCGTTATTGTCGACATTTTAGTCGAAATGGGACATGATTGAAGCGCAACATGAGAAATTATAAAATTCATGGAATTAGCGGAATAAATTAAATTAAAGAGATTCGAGAAATTTATGGAATATATCAAATTCATGAAATTAATTGTATTTTCGGAATTCTATGGAATTCACGTAATTGATGGAATTCAAGGAATTCACGTAATTGATGGAATTCAACGAATTCACTGAGATACGGAATTTACTAGATTTTCAGAATTCACTGATTTTTTTTAATTTATGGAATTTATGGAATTCAAGCAATTCACGAAATTCGTATAATTCATGTATTCTATCCTTAACTTACGTTTTGGCAACAAACTTCCATTGCTGGAAGTTTCGCACAGAAAATGTTTAACAGTGTAAGAAATGTTTGGAAATTTATCGAAATGATTCGAACCTTGCAAAATTCCTTCATTCACCATGAAATCCCTTGAAACTGTTGAAAGTCTTATAATATTCTTTCAAATCCCTAAAAAATATTGTTTACTAGAAATATCTTGAAATCCTGTGGAATCCTTTGGAATCTTTGCAAAACCTGAAAAATACATTTTTAAAGTAGAAATCAATCATCTGAAAGTTCTTGGATGTACATTAAATCCAGATTATTTGTTAAAGTTCTTTTAAAAACAATTTGAATCCCTAGACTAATTAAAAAGGTAAAAATAAGATTAAAAATTCGAAAAATCCTGAATTTACAGGGATTTTAAAGCACATTGTAAACTATATTTAAAAAAAAAATTAAAGAAAATCAAAATAAGATTTTTTTTTGAAAACTAAGTTGTAACATTTGTTTTTGAAAAATACAAAAATTTGTTAAAATGTTTAATCTAACTTTTTTTCAACTGCGTCTCACTATGAACAATTATAAAAAATGCATCTTAATATCTTTGAGATCATCAAAGTAAGCAATGTTAAAAAAAAAACTGATTTTTTATTAATCGCGATGTAGAGAATTTGTTTTTAGAAAGCACATTTTTGAAATTTCAATCTATATCTAGTCGGTCATCACATGGAGATTTATGACTTTCTTGCTCGAGCTGATTTACCGACTATTTTTTGGCGCTTACGCGGCGGAATCATAGACCTCATTTCAAACGATTGGAGCAATGGGTTATAGTTTCCTACTTGAATGTCATTCATTTCTTCTTCATTTAATAGGCTAACATGTTTACTTATTTTGTTTATTTTTGCTTGATCATTGCCATGAAGATCAGGCTCAGCTTGATATAGTGCACTAAATACATTTTGCCTATTCTCTAATCTTTTCACGAATGCAAATACGTCACCATTGACTCCTAATAACACGTATTTTGAAAGGGGCGGCATGGCGTATTTTGATCCACTATCATTTTTCAAATAAATTCCTGAATTGGGAAGGAAAGTGTATAATTCAAGTAAAAGTTCTCGGTTCGAACCTCCCTTGGGATAAAATCGATATGATTGAAGTTTGTTAATATACACTCCAAAGATTGTAGCATAGGGAGGTATGATGGGTAAAGGCAACCTGACATGATAAGCTAGCTCAACAGGAACATCCACAGTTTCCCTTACAAAATGTTTACTGATTGGATTACTCGATGCTAATGGAACGTCCGTTTCTTCTTTATCCCCTATTTGGCTAACCTCGCGAGTGAACACGTTTACTTTTGCTCGTGTTCCGGCGAAACCAGAAGGCTTATATAATCCACGTAAAGTCGTTCCTTTGTTTAGTTCAACTTGCACCAGTGCCAAGGCATCACCATTGAGTCCTGCCATTAAAAAGTGTACTCCGGTTAGCTCCTGTTCGAGGATATTGCTTTTACTTCTCAAATAAATTCCTGAACCTGATACAAACTCGCATAATTGAATTACAAGTTCCCGTTCCAAATTCTCAACAGGGTAAAATCGTTCATATCGAAGTTCTTCAATATTCATTTGAAATAGTACAGAAAAGGGAGGTTCGCCAGAAGAAAACGTGGGCCTGGCATGCAGATATTGCTCGGCAGGAGCTGAAGCCGTGGCATGACTAGAAGGAGTGGCATGAGAAGAAGACATTCCAGGAGCAAAAGGCATATTAGGAGAATGATACATGTCAGGATTAGATTGCATGTCATTAGCATGATACATATCAGGATGCTGCTCCGTGCCAGGAGCATAATGCATGGTAGAATGCATGTCTGGAACAATAAATAGAAGATCACATATTTTTAAAGTAGACGATCTTACCGTAAACACAGAAAAAAATATTCGTAAATATAACGCTAATTTTAGGGTACCATTTTCTTGTAACAAATATTCGTCTTGGTATTGTGAATGGTACCATTAAATAAGGTATCATTTCCCTCGAACTTTGGATATGAAACAGCACACAGAGTTTTTTCTGTGAACTGGGATTGAGCGCCAAACTATAGGCCCTTTTGATGAATTTTGTCTCAAAGTCGGTCAAATTTTGATAGAAATGGCCTAGGGGGTCAATTTGTTTTTTTATTGAAAATAATTTCTTGGAAATAATAGAAAAGAACTATATATTCTTATTTCAAATCTGGCCTTTAAATTAACGTAAAACTTAATGATACTGAGAAAAAGGCGATTGAATATGCTACATCAATCTCAATCTTTGAAGAAATGCAATTTTTTATTTAAGAAAATTGCATTATTAGGAGTAGTCAAAGGTTTCTGGATTTGCTAGTTTTTAATTCAAAAAAAAATTTCAAATTAAAAAAAGGACGAATACGATACGATAGATTAAAATTAAGAAAACCTGACTTTGCAACAATTCTGCGATAATATGGTTTTATGCTGACAACTAGAATCCATAATATTAGATTTGTTATATCGAACTCTGAAATTTCGGCTTATGATTTGAAATGAGCGACTCGAAAACCCCCGAGTGAAAATTTTAACTAAAATGGTTTTAATTTGGTCAATTATATTCCGTTATGTCAAAAATCATTATTCTTTTGTTTTGTCTTAAAATTTGTCAAGTGACCACTTTTTTAATCGGACTTTTTTTCTTCGGGAATGCGTGATAAGCTAGAGTATTACATAAACAAAATGGCCATCAAACATTTTTGGAAAATTTTTATTTTTTGAGTCGTTATTGTTATTTAACTTTCTTAGCATTGTTCTCGTAATTAATTTTTTTCTCTCAATCTGTACAAACTAGCGCCATTATTTTTTGTTTGTTTCTTCAAATATGTTCATTCTATAAAATAAAAATAATTTCACGATTGTTGAATAAATATTAATGAAATTTGCAACAATTTTGTAAACAAATAAAATTCGTTCTAACTTCTCAATTGATTTAAATTCTTTACTTGACTAATTATTATAAAATTAATTATAGTTAGAACTTTTTGCAAAAATAATAAAAAATATTCAAGAAATAGTACATTTCCAATTCCAGTTTTTCCAAGCTTATCTGATATATTGAAAACTTTCAATTAATTCCTCTACAAAAATCTATATTAAAATATTAAATTTCGCTAAAAACATTATTGTGGGAGCAAAATGGTAAAAATAGAATTTTTCCCATTATTATTAAATAACACGATATTAAAATGTTTTTTAAATTTATATAATGGCCAAAACATGTTTACTAATTGGTGGACGCCATATTGGATCCACAATTTTAAATAATGAAAATTCAAATTCACATTTCGATTTAGCGGTCCTAAGAACACTGACCTTGAAAATATCATGTGATTTTGAAGTGGTATTTCTCGAAAAAAATTGTGTTAGTATATTTCTTTTTCGCCTGATTGCGAAGTGGTAACAAATATTCATTTTTGATCAGATATTGGAATTTTATACCAAATTAATTAATTTTTTAATCGAAAAAGATGACTTTTCAACAAAACAAGCGAATTTTCAATAAAAAACTCTACAAATGAAAGGGATGATTCTTCAAACCAAATTAAAAATTTCTATAAAGACAGATTTCGGTATTAAGAAAGAAGAACATTGGTACCAAATTGTTGAATGTTTAAGTAAAATATAATTTTTCATGTCAAAAACAAGATTTGTTAACAAGGAAGTTGATTTTCAATTAAAATCTCAATTTTAAAACAAATAATTGAATTTCAAACCCAAAACATTGTTTTCTAAATTATAAATTTTTAATTTAATTTGTTAGCAAAAAGGAAACCGAATTTGCAACAACATTTTAAAATATTTAACCCACATATTTAAATTTTCAGCCAAAAGGATACTTTTTCAAGCAAGAATCTAAATTTCCTAATGCAGAAAAATAAATTTTTCACAAGGTGGTTGGGATTTTCTCCAAGTAATTTAATTTTGAATGAAAAAAGATCAATTTTTAATGGAATATAAAATACTTTGCTTCTTAATGAGAAGTTTGTTTTAATTTTGATTGGAATATAAAATAATTGGATTTTCAGTAAAACATTAATTTTGAAAATAGAAAAAACGTTTCTGACAAAGTTTGTTCAATTTTCCAACCAAATGCATCAATTTTTGACTCACAATGTGGCATTGATGCAAGTTGATAAGGCTGGATAGTATGTGCTGCAGGATTCGGAGGTATAGACGTGTTGTGCCCGGATACACCACCATATAAATATTGTGGATAACCTGTACCATTTGTTGGCCTTGTTGAATCATTAGCATTAAAATTTGCATTATTTCCAGGAGAATGTGGTATCCAGTAGTTTTCTAGCGTCCTTGATGATTCTGTAAATAGACTGTTGATATATACAAAACTCACTTTATCTGATCCAAAGGATCCAGATGTTGAATCGACGGTCTACTCCATTTGATAATTATGATCAAAATTCTTATCACATTTTTTGAGAAATTTTGCACTACTTTTTCCATTAGCGTTTTACCGCAGACGTTGTGCAGTAATTTCATGCCAAACACCTTAACTTTACTCTCATCCTTTTATAAGAAAGGAAGGATAATAGGTCGCAGTTTTCAGGGACGTTCACATTTTTAATGTAAATTTCTCAAATGAGTTTTGCAGATTATAATATTCACTTTCTTGCTTATTAAAACTATTTTTAGACATACCAGTAAGCACCATATCACTTTTTAGCACGATTAATTTTCAAAATACAGTTTGATAATATTTCGTATTGGAAATACTAATTTTTCTACAGAAGCTTATTAAGGACTGTTACGGCAATGTCAAATTTCAGTATTTTAATATAAATAACTCGAACAGTGAACATTTTTTCGTGTTTTGATACAAAAGTATACTAAACTTTGATTAATTTGTATCATTTCTCTAAATGGAAGGTCTCTCAGTGTGCATAAATTTTCAACTCACGCTGTTGGCTTGCTACAAGTTGATTATTCTGGTTAGTATGTGCTACAGGAGACGGAGGCACAGGCGTATGTTGTCCAAAATCATCGCCATATGTATATTCCCTAGACTTCCAATCATGTAATAGGAGTGCTACATCCTCGTCAGTCACCTTATTAGGTTTAGGAGAAGGTAGGCTCCAGTTGTTTCCTGGCCCTTCTGATGATTCTGTAAAAAGACTGCTGATATAAAAAACTCATCATAACTGGTCCAAACAATTTGGATGCTGAACTTCCATCTACATTTGCCAACTATTAATGAAATTATTATTAATTTCCTTGAAAATCCTCCGATTGTTTTGTCCATTTTCGTTTTACCGCATACATTGTGCAGAAATTGCATGCCTACCGCCTTAATTTTACTCTCATCCTTTTATTGGCATGTTCAAATTTCGCGACCGTACATGACTTCATGATTTAAAGCTATTTCAATTCTTTCACTACCAGTGGCACATATATAAATCGGCAAAAAAGTCGTGCCACTTTTGCATAATGATCCTTCTAGAAATGCTGTTAACCCACAGAACTTTCATTTTTTATTCGGTATAGTGCCTGAACAAACATTGTATTTGTTTGCTTAAAATTGTTATTAAATTATTAAAAATATAATTTTTAACCTAATCAGCGAGAAATTCCAAGAGATTAATTCACAGAACTGCGCCTTGATCTTATTCTACGTTTAGCGCAAGAAATAATATCTCAGAAAACCTTGCTTTCGAAGCTAAGGCCAGAGCAATTCCGTAAATTAATCTCTTGAAATTTCTCTCCGTTTATAATCACGTGTGCTTTATGCGTATCACAAACCAAAAACTGCAGGTGGGTATTTCAGCGGCTAGTGGATTCAGCCATTTAAATCTGATTGTAAACAATCGACAAAATTAGCAACAATTTAAACCGTTCCAAATTTCGGTAACAAAGGATATTTTATTTTTAAATTCTCATCAGAAAAGGTATTAAATTTTTGTTAAATTTTGATTTCACCTTTGGTTTTTGGTAAATATCCGTGAAAACAGGTTCTTATAAATGAGTCTGCCTGTATGCCTGTTTATAAACTACGTTGCCACATTAGTGGAAGAAGGGGGAGGGAGGATTGGTACAAAACCTATGGTTCGTTTTTTCTTAAGGTACAAATGTTAACGTTGTCAGTACGTTTTTAGATGCTAAATAATTTTGTTAATCAATTCATCTTTTTGTTTAAAAATTAATCTTTTTTAGATAAAGATGTTTAGTTGAAAATTCTACTTTTTGGTTCGGAATTCTTGAATCTTATTAAAAATAATTTTTTTAATAGTAAATTCATATTTTTGTGTAGAAATTCGTGTTTTTTATTTGAAAATTCGACTTTTTTTAGAGTTCTGACTGAGCCCTGTGTGTCGTAAATTGAAGGTTTTGTTTGTTAAGCCAGCCATTTCAGATGAAAATTCGAAAAGTGGGCGCATATAAAAAAAATGTGAGACCACTTTTTGTAACACTCAAAACTTTAATTTTATGGCCAAACCACTTGAAAGGGATTCGACCAAGATTATTTCTGTGGCTAGCTACAAAGGTGTCTACCCCCACGAGGCGATGGAAAATAAATAAATTATAAATAAATCATCTATTGGGTTACAAATTCTTCTTCATTCTTAAAGATAGATCATTTTAATAGAAATTAGAAGACATGTTAAATAATTATTCATATTTAAAAATTCGAGTAAGTTTATGCGATATTTAAAAGTTTTGAACATTTTTCACTATGCTTTAAAATTCTTTAATATTTCGAAAAATGTAAAACCAAATGTAACTTTTCAATGTTACAACATACATTTTTAATGCCATTCAACAACTTTGAAAATTTTGAATATAATGAAAATAATTGTAAGAAATTCCTGGAAAAATTGCAAATGTTTGATGACAAAAAAATGATCAATTAGTAATTATTTCTTTAGGATAATTAGCAAATTTTTGTTGTTTTTCTTTTACTTTAAAAGTGAACTATTTCATTGACAATTTTTTATTTATTATCGGTTGAAAATTATTTTTTTGTAATAAAAATTGAACGATTCTAATTTTGTATTTGATTAAAAATTTTCTATATAAAAAGATAAACTAAAGTTATTTAAAGTCGTAAGAAATTAGTAATTGTTCAATTGTTATTTATTGATCGAAACCTGTGTTTGTTTTGAAATCTTTTCAAACATTCTTTTAAAACTATCTTTTCTATATGAACAATTATTTTAAATTTTGTCAGGTATATTAAGAAAATTTCTGTATTGTCTTAAAAATTTATTTTTTCAAAATGAAACATCAATTGCAATTTTTCGATATTGTAACATGAATTCTAAAAATGCTAAAATGAAAACTTTAAAATTATCTCCTTTAGGATTCTTTCAAATCCGTCTGAATTTTCTAAAAATGTTCTAACGAGTTCAATTTTATGAAATGCTACGAAATACTTTCACATTATTAAAATATTTGGAAAATTAGTTAGAAATTATTATAAACAACCTAAAATTTGAAAAAAGTCCCCATTTTGCATTTGAAAATCTTTTAAAATGCGCTGGGATTTTGTATGACTTTTTGTTTTACTTTAATTTGTGAAGAAATTTAAAAAGGTATCAAAACATTTTGAAAGATTACTACAAAATTGCAAATGAATAATTATTGTGCTGATAAATATTTTTCGTTTGAAAATTGATATTTTTTTAGTTTGATAATAATTTGGTTTTTGTTTAAAAGCCCATTACTATGCATCTACAAATTTGTCTCCTCGGCTTAAACATGCTACTGGTTTAAAATCAATATATTTTGATTAATAATTCGTCATTTCAATTCAAAATTTATCTCTTAAGTAGAAAATAGATTTTCTTGGTAGAGAACATAAAAAAATATATTTTCTTTTTGAATCTTCTTAATAAATAATTCATGTCAATTTTTATATATTTTTTAAAACTAGAAATTTTCAACTCACAAACAATCGGTAATAATGCTTAGTTAAATTTCCAGCTATTTTAATAAACGAAGAAATTTACAAAAACGCTTTTCTAAGGGACCACGAATAACAATTTTTATTCTGAAGCTGTTTATTTTAAAAAATTCATAATCTTGACCCAAAAATTAAGCATCTTTTTCGAGATGTTTAAAAACATGATTGCGCGCTTTTGCTGCTTTTCGTTCAATGAAAATACTTGTTTATTGCGTAATGATATCCACCAAAAAGTATTTTAATTTTCAACCAAATCTGTGGAATAAAAGAAAAAAGACAAGTATTCAACCTGATAGTCAAATTTTAAATCAAGGAATCATTTTTCAATCAATCAAAGATAACATCTTATTTAAAATAAACCCTTTTCAAGCCATAAAAGAGGAATTGTTGAAACAGATTTTAAAATTTACAACCCAAAATAATTAAATTTGTAAAGAAAAAAGATAATTGTACAGCAAAAATTAATTAGCTACACTTATAGTAACAAAAATCATTTTGAAAAAAAACATTTTCAATGAAATTAGTTGTAATGTTAAAGAAAGGAAGTTTCAACTAAAATGATTAATCTTCGATGAAAATTGTTTTTTTTTTTACCAGATACATTAACTTTCAAACCAGATTATAAGTTTCGCACACAAATTAAATCTAACAAAATATGCCAATTATCATCTAAGCATGATACATTTAAAGACAAAGTAGTATAGTTCAATTTTAAATTAGAGAAATGAGTTTTTAACCAAATAAAATATATTTTCAACTGAACACAATTAATGACATTTATAAGAAATGTTCCGCAAAAAGTCGGATAGTTGAATTTTGAATTTAAAGTATCACATGAATTGTCTACCAACTATTAACATTTTTATTGGAGTTTTTAATATAATAGTGGCATTTTTAGCCTGAATGTTGAATTTTCTACATAAACGTTAATTTTCCACCAAAAACAATTAATATTTGAACATAAAATAGTATAGTTACAAAATTTAACGAAGACCTTTAAATCTCCACTTTCCGACATTCCCAACCCTACTGTTCCTATATTCCCGAACTCCCACTTTCTCTCCTTTGAAAAAAGTATTAAAAAATGGATCAATACAAATAAATAATAAAGCTCAGAAGCTGAAGAGACTCAAGTGTGCGACAGAGAGCCACTGCCGAAAACGCTTTTGCGCCGTTGCGATACTGACCCACTCTCGTCTTTATGCTTGCTTATTCTGGCAAGGCTTACTATAGGCACGCCGGTGTACCTCGGAACTATGTGGTTACTTTACCGTCACTCAACTCAGCACCGCTTCGTTCAAAACGTCCGCTGGGGTATCTCTAAACATCTGGGAATAAACCATATGCTCACGTTCACATGTGGGACACTTCTTAGTTTACTCTTCGGAATGAAGTGAAGCTTGAAAAATTATTTTTATATTCATAGATACATTATTATATTTACCAATACAACTCAGGATTAACGTCGAAAATAAGACCAGGATATCGACAAGCCTCATATTTTCGAATGTCAGCAAATACTGATTAATGCAATAAGAGACAATTCGATTCACACTGTTACTAATTAATATTTTGGTGCTTTATCTGATTTTAAAGTGTGCACCGTAGTCATTGTACTTTTGTTTTTAAGCATGAAGGTTGTCGATGTGTGTTATTAAGATTCCAGAAGAGTCAATATTTCAACAATCCTTCATGTTTCAGAGACGCAGTTTTTAGATAGAAATTTGGTATAAGATCTAATATAATTGATGAATCATCACTTTTAGGTGTTTCAAAAAAATATGTTTGTAATCTCATCGAAAAAATAGGCCAGTCTGGAAAATGTTGAAATCATTTTTGTCGTTTTTTCTCACTTGTGTAGAGAATTGTAAAGATTAAAGGTCGAAGCTTTGACAACTGCTACTAGATGACTGTGAATTTTTTCGTAGTGTACTCCATGAATTCGAAAAGAAACGGTTATGCAATGGCTTCTGTCTCTCGTCATCTTTTTCGTCGACTTTATAACTTTGCGGTTATTATTTATTTATATATTTATTTTTACCAAGAAAATAAAAACGCTGATTTTTGAAAATCCCTTAAATATTAAGTGTCTATTCTATGACACCTGGATAGACAGAAAATTCTGCCGAGAGTAGAGGAAATTTACTTAAATAATAGAAAACATTTGATTTTAAAAACAGAGCCACTGGAAAAAGTCTTATAATTTTTATAAAAAAGTATTTAAAAAATCAAGCGAGTTAAAAAGTATCATAAAATAATTAGATTAATCAAAAAATGTATTTTAGGGATGTTTTTATGCAGCAGAAAATGGTTTTTTTTCGGCACTAAGATTTATTAAAGCGTTTTTGAACAACGCTGTTCTTTATTTCTTATCAGTTTTAGACAGTTTTACAACGGTTAATATCTTTGACAAAGAAGTGTATTGAGACTTGTAAAAACCTTGAAAAGTATTCATTTGTTTTATATGTTTCATAAGATGATCCAGTAACGCAGACATATTGTCAAATTTGTGTTACTTCAAAGTTTGATGTGGAAAGAAACAAAAAGGAACACAACCAAAGTTTCGTTACGTTCTTTTTCGTTCTCTTTTGTATAAAATACGATCAACACATAATTTTGACATTGCGTCTTCGTAGCATCATTATGTTTTTATAATTTTATAGACTAAGCTAAGTTTTTAGCCAACTTCTTTTGAATTTATCGCAATAATTGGCAAATGACCAAAAATGACCAAAAAATAATATAACAATATAATAAACGGAAATGAGGAAAAAAGTATGAGAAAATAATTGGATAAATTAAAAACTGCATTTTATGGAGGTTTCTTTAGAAGAGAAAATCATTTTTTCGCCATTGCAGTTAACAAAGAATTTGTGTACTGTTCTTTATCACTTATTGCTTTTAGCTCGTTTTAGACATTTTGGAAATTAAAATAAATAAATTTTTAAGGCATTCTTTAAATAAGTGTAATAAAATTATAATTGTATTAGAAAGTATTATAAAAGAATTGGTCAAATAGAAAACTGTGCACTTTATGGAGGATTTTTTACATTTCGCGAGGGGCTTGAACCTCATTACCCCCCTTTTGTATGCTAATGGTTTATTACTTTTGGATAGTCCATAAACTTTTGAAATATTTAATGAAAAAAGAATATCGAGCTTTTTGGGAAATAAGTGAAATTTAATTCTAAATACGACGCGAAGCGGTCGTAAAATACTTGACCGAGATTCTACGAGGGTAGTTCAATAAGTCCTTAGAATGACCAACAGATGGCGCGCGAATCGCACCAAATCATCTGTTTTCAGTCAGCATCACTCCCGTCTAGATATATGGTGCAGTCACAGTCCACATCTTCTGAGTTTACGTGTTTTTATAACCAATTGAAAAAAAAATTGTTCGTTAAGAAAAATGGAA
>NC_046659.1:127640124-127640730 GCF_010883055.1 Belonocnema kinseyi | reverse complement strand
AATTGGTCGAACACCCACCGTATTCACCAGATTTAGCCCCCAGTGACTTTTTCTTATTTCCAAACTTGAAAAAATGGCTCAGTGGACAGAGATTTCCAGACAGCGAAGACTTCATTGCCTCTGTAAGTGCTTATTTTGAGGAACTTCCGAAAACGCACTTTTCTGAAGGATTAAAAAAACTTGAAAAGCGATTGACGAAGTGTATAGAGCTCCAAGGAGATTATAATGAAAAATAAAAAAAAATTTACCCAAAAAAATTGTTTTTACACTTCATTCTAAGGACTTATTGAACTACCCTCGTATAACCTAGATCCAAGTGCTTTGATAGCGAAATCAGTTAGAACGGACTGTAGAATACACGAGTTTAGGTAGTATAGTAGGGTTCGTATCCTCAGTGAGTTTGATTTTTCAAAGCGTTAACCAACATTACCCATAATCAAATTTATATAGGTACTATTTTTGTTTTAATTTGTTCAAATTTTTGCAACCAACTTAAAACACTAAAAGCAACCCCCTTGTCGAAAACACCATAACGGGGCCAGTGGCGGTTCGAGGATTCAACTTTAGGGGCCGTAAAAAAATTACATTAGGGTTCAGTGGGAGGGG
>NC_046659.1:127618099-127640114 GCF_010883055.1 Belonocnema kinseyi | reverse complement strand
GGGGGGGCTACACAATTTCCTTACGATTTCTTGCGTTCGGGTTGGAGGGAAATAAAGAATTCTTACGTAATAAAATAATTAAAAGTAGATATGGTCCTATAAATCTATGACTTCTTCTGTGGACGGATATATACAGTGTATCCAAAAAGTCCCGGGACGGTTGGATATTTCCTTAGGTGAAATATTTTTTAAAAGAGTGAAGGTCATTCCTTTCGCGCTCCTCAAAAACATTTCAAAACTGATACCAGTCTCGCTCTTATGTTTCATTACATACGTTACTGCTAAGCGAGAGAAATCGTCTATGAATATAGATATAAATTGATATCGCTTAGATACCTTACAATCAAGAACTGATTCGTCAAAAACAACACTATTCAACTCTTTATTGTTAGGGAATTTTAACTGGATTGCTTTAAGATAAGAAATAGATGGGTCCAAATCTAACATGCCATAATATCGCTCTATTATTTTTCTGAAATTTGAAGTTTTCCTTAGAAAATGGGAAAAATGGGGACAAAGTAGAAGTCTTTATATACCTCCTGGCTCTTTTTTTTCGCAATTTCAAATTAGCCTGTTTCATTAAACACTATGACTGGAATTCATTTTTTCGCATCAAATAAGTATCTCATACAACAAGTTCATACAATTCTTTAAGAAAGCGAAAATAATCAGTACCATCCGCAGAATTACTGAAATAATTATTTTGTTTTGTTTAGAGGAATATAAAGTACATCATTTTTTTCATTACCAACTATTCTTTGCACAGTCAAAATAAACCTTAATGTTAATACACTAATATAATATACAAAAAAAAACAATAATGCCTTCTCATTGTTTCGATAAATCTAAAAATATCCTAAACACGCGCTTGTTATGGAACTGCTTATTTGTGTCATTTCCCATTTTTATAGCCTTTTTTAATTAATATATATTGCCTAAATGAATTCGTATATTGCCAAAGACAGTTAGTAGTTTCCTACTGTCGAATGAGAAAATATTTTGCATAATCACATTATGGGTTATCCATAAATTGCGTAACACATTTTTTCTAATTTCTCTACTTGCTTATTTTTGTTCTAAATGAATTAGTAGAATTTCATATGATAACTATTGCAATATCTCAAATATACTTCTTAAACGTATGACCCATACATTTTATAACTCACTAACCTTAAACCTGTAAACTTCAAACCTAAAATCTTCAAATCTATCAAGTTAGAACCTAAAAGCCTATAAACCTGAGTAATTTTATCTACAAACCTGTTTGCCGCAAAACTGATCATCAAAATCGTTTAGATAATTATCATTTTCTGTTAATATTTAAAATATGATAGCATAGATTCTTTTCCCAAGATGTTTTGAATTAATTCCGAAAAAAATCGAACTTATTAATGAAAAAAATGGTAAAAATGCAAAATTTTTTATAGAAATTGTTAAAATAATTAACATTTTTTGGTCAATATGAAAAATATGATAACAAGGAATCTTAGAAGAGACATTTTAAGATGATTCCGCAAAAAGAAGCAAGCCTGTTCATCAAAAAATGGGCAAAATATGCATTTGTTTATAGAAATTGTTTAAAAGTAAACATATTTTGGTTTCTATGAAAAATATGTTAGCAAAGAGTCTTAGGCAAAATATTTAAGGTTAACTCCGCAAAAAAATCAAGCCTTTTCATTATAAAATGGTCAAAATGTGCATTTTTTTATTACAATTGTTTAAATAATAAAAATATTTTGGTCACTATGAAAAATATGATAGCAAGGAGTCTTAGGAAAAACATTTTAGGTTGATTTCGCAAAAAAATTCAGCATTTTTATCAAAAAATTGAGAAAATGTGCATTTGTTCATAAAAATGGTTTCAATAATTCGCAATCACTAGTTATTCTTAACTTATTGTAAGCACACATCATTATCTGAGATACCTTATACGAAAGGTTTTGGTCAAAATGAGCTAATCATTGCAAATCATAAAAAATGACTTTTGTTAATTAATTGATTTATAACGTTAGTTAACAAATTTTTGTTTCATGTCGTATTTAAACTTCATACACAACAAATCGTTTAGGCTGATGGAAATTTCGAAAAATGCGCGGATTTTTGTGAAATTTTGTATATTGAAGAGGACATAACCTCTTTTGTAATTTTAGACAATGTTCCTTTTTCACATTCTCATCATTAATGATGGAGAAAGTATTAGAATTTTCTAAAATTCGACAACAATTTTTTTAATCTACACGTTTCCAGACTAGTCCAGACGCTTGATTAAACATTTAAAATTTGAAATTTTTGAAATTTTTTTCCTCTTGCTAGACAATCTCATGAGAAACAATAGTCGTTTCGGCGTTTTTCGCTCTGACGATTATTTATTGCACTAAGTTAATTAAGGTGTAAAATAAGTAACAAAAAATACTTTCATTAATAACCAAAAAAGTATTTTACGAATGGAAAAAAGTAAGGATATTTTAAAAGCACCAATTGAAATAAACAATTTTGTAATGAACACTGTTCCTCTTAAGTTAATAATTTGCAAGATAACAGGGCTTTTCTTATAAGTCATTTCATCGCGTTGCAACAAATAGTCATTTTTCATTAAGCGAATTAATATTTGAGGCAAAATTTCTACAAGAAACTATACTCGCATACTTGATAAATAAAAGTTTATGCGAAATGATTATTAAATTTTCGCAATTTTCAGTTATACCGCCATATTAGTACTTCTTTGAAGAATAAGTACACTAATTTCCACACGCTTATTTTTTTTTTTGGAAAGAATTAGATCAACTGAAAGTGAAAAAACTAAACAATTATCCCAATTTCCATAAATTTAAACAATTTAATAATCATTTTGGATAAACTTTTATTTGTTGCAAAAATTTTGCCTCAAATAGTAATTCGCTCAATGAAAAATGACTATTTGTTGTAACACGATAAAATGACTTATAACAAAAGCTCTGTTATCTTGCAAATTATTAACTGTAGAGGAACAGTGTTCATTACAACATTTTTTTATTTTATCTGGTTCTTTCAAAATATCCTTACTTTTTTTCATTCGTAAAATTTTTTGTTTGTAATTGATAAAAGTATTTTTTATCACTTATTTTACACTTTAATTAACTTAGTGCAATAAATATTCGTTGGAGTGAAAAAAGCCGGAACAACTATTGCTTTTCATGAGCTCATCCAGCACGAGGAGCAAAAAAAACTTCAAATTTTAATTATTAAATCAAAAGTTTATAAAAAAATAATTCATTGCGAATATCTCGAGAACGGCACATTCTCCCGAAAAAATAAGCAGATCAAATCCATTTCTCGATAAAAAGAAAATTCTCAGAGTGATAGTATTTTCAAAATTTTTAAAATGAACGGAAAATCAAAATCTTAAGCCAAAAAAACGCAAGATATAAAAAAAAACAAGAAAAGAAAAGCTTTTCTTTTTATAAGCTCTACAAAAATACCATACAAAATTTTTTGTTATGTTTGTTTGATTTGTCAAACTATGTAGGATACGAAAAAATATGAATTAACAAAAACTCTTATCCCAAAAAAGATCTTCATTTTCTTTAAAAATCTCTTCTTGATAGGATGCATACTTTTTGTTTTCTCCGTAAAAAATAAAATTGAACATAAAAAAATAAAATAAAAATTTGTGGAACAGCGCCGAAAGATACGATACAAAAATTTAACAAAACCTGTTTACAAATGTCTGTCGGAAATCGAGCGCGCAGCGCGAGCGTCACGATGAGAATGTGTACCTCAAAGCCTACAAAGCTTTGAGAAACTTAATCTTTGACTAAACTTAATTAAGTAGACAATTTAGAATATGAAGACGCATAAAAATGCTGCCATCTAAAAGAGATATTTTTGATAATGTTTTATCCAAGCCCTCCAAATGCAAAAAATAAATATCCAAGATCGAAACGCGAGATTCCACCGTCGCGCGCCCTAGGCGCGTTCAAATAGGCGAGCCGCGCAAGCAGCGCGTGATCAGAATGTGCCAGCGCCGCGGGCAGATTTTTTCTTTTAGATTATTCACCTAATTGAGAATTTTCTTTGCTTCCAAAAACTTGATACTTGATATAAACTTTAAAAATATTTAATCTTATAGTATTATCTGAATGGAACTAAAGATATTATTAAAAATATGAGCAATATGCAAATCCGTTAATTTTGCGTAATTTCGAACCGATATATCTGATTCGCCATTTTGAATGTTGGAATACTGATACCATATTCGGATTCAGAGACTCAAAAAACTTTGTGTACTAAGTTTCATAATAATCTAAATAGCATAAGTCTATTTACTTTATATGATGCATATTGCGTCATACGCAGTCTTGGCCATTTTTGATCTGACGCAATATGAGTATATAGTAATATGTCAGCGGCTCAAAATCAAACCGTCTCTGAAGTATCGCAGTAAAGCTTAGATAAGAAGAGTAAATTATCGTTTACGTGTCACTCAATAAAGAAACATGAACTTTTTGCTCGTTTTGAAGGTTACTGAATCTAAATGTTTGTATATAAATAAAGCGCCATCGGCATTCCGATCACAGTACCAGAAAAGATAAACTTTTTGATTTTCCCATACATTCTTGTGAACCGCCATGATGAAATTCCTAATATTTGCTTTGGTGGCACTTCCCGTCTGTAAGTACACGTGAAAAAATTTTATTTATTAAACAAATTGTTATTTCGGATTTTATTTATATAATTTACTTTTATTTTTCTTACATTGTAAGAACATATGGAGCAGAATATGTTTTTCAATCTCTGATTACAGACACTTAGTATGGATTCAAAATCGTGTATTTTATCTTGATATGATTATTTTAACTTTAAATAGAAAAAATTATTTCAGATGCGCAGATTCTATAAGGTTTTTTTTCTTTCAGTTTCTCATCTACAATTATTTGACGAAGCGCCGAAAATCTTATCAGCACACATAAAAATAGTAGAATGTTATCTTACTTACAGTCGCTTATAAAATTATGCTTCACTGTTGGACAACTATTAAGTTTTTTTAAAACTATGATAACCTTAGCAATTTATTATAATTATTTCAACTGTTTACTTTAAATCAATTGTTGAGGATCGAAACAAAACATGATATTTTTAGCCACGTTAAATGCAGAAAATTTCTGTAATTCAAAAATCAGCCAGATTTTTAACAAAAATAATTAAAAGATTTTCGAATGGGCATAGATATCCGATTTTGCGGGGAAAAAATATTTTTTATACAAAATTTCCTGACAAAATTTGAAAATTGGAAATCATGTTCAAACTATAATGATTCTTAGAGAAGAAGTTTCGATTGGAGAAGGAAAATTAGTTGTTTCAAAGCGCATATTTTTTATTTTAGGAAATCTGACGTAACCTAAAAGTGTTATATCAATATAATTTTCCAACGTTTCTTAAAAAAATTTAAAGGATTTTTGAAAATTTCAGAGAATCAAACTTAATTTCACTAAAACAGTTAATCTTCAACCCAACAATTGAATTTTTAAATAAAAAGATATGTAATTAAAAAAAAATGTAACAGCTGATATTTCAATCAAAACATATTTTTGTTCTGCATCAGGAACAGCTGAATTGGTACAAAAAATACAAATTTTATACAGTAAATTAAAAAGAATAATTTTTGATCAATTGTGTTTCTCTGAAAAATAAAATTTTTTAACCCAAAAATATAATAACTTTCAAAAAATTTTAATTTCCAACCAAGCAATTGAGCTTTTAACCAAATTCATAAATTTTCGATCAACAGTATTACTTTTTTACCATGAAAGAGATATTTTTTACTAAAATAGTGAATCTTCAACCAAAAAATTAAATAATCAACAAAGTAAGTCAATTCTTAGCCAAACGAATTTTGATCTATTAAAACTATGAATCTTAAAACCAATTAATTTGTAGCAATGTATTTTAACTTTAAACTAAGTAACTGAATTTTTAACTAAAAGAGATAAATTATCGATAAAAAATATAGCATTTGAAAATTAAAATGAAAAATCTTTTGAATCCTACGAAAGGTTTTTCATGTAAAAAAGTTTACAAATAATAAAAATAATACAAATTATAAGAATTCAAGAATTTTGTTTTACCCAATTTATATAGATAGGGATCGTTATTCTTAGGGTGACCATCCGGCCGGATTTTACCGGACATGTCCTCATTTGAGGGCTTTTTTGAGTTATCCTACAGATTTGTTTACTTTTTCCGGGTTTTTGTCCGGACTTTCAAAATCATAAATTTTTATTTTTAGTCAACTTTTGTACCATTTTTGCAAAATGTTGTAATTCAATACCATCTAACGAATTTCTTCGTCAATTTACAAGATAAACTACCATTAAACATTCCTACTATCATAAAAATATATATGAGTGCATTTTCGATATTGATTAGAATGTATCAGGGTTCAAAAATAAAAATATAAATATAAAAAATCTCTTTTTATGTAATCCTTTGTATTCTAACTTTTTTCTCTTTTTTCAGTACTTCGTCCTAATTTGTACTCTTTTTAAACTTTTAGTTCCTAGTTTGTTATCTTTTTAAAACTTTTATGTCCTATTTGGTTTTTTAAAAATAAATTTTTGTCCTACTTTGTCCTCATTTTTAAAGCTTTTTGTCCTACGTTTCGAAAATCAATTATAGTCACTCTAGTTATTCTTAAATAAAGTAGGTAAAAAAATTTTATATTATTGTACAATAATATATATATTTGAAAAATTATCAGGTTTGTCATTACTTATGTATGCTCCAAAGCGCACCTCAGGGGGAGTAGCGCTACAACTGAAGGAAGATTTTAAATTGACGCCTGATGATTTGAAGAAAGAATGTAACGTGGACTTCAAAAGAACTTGGCGCAAAATCGGTGCTGCTCTTGACCAATATAATAGTATGTCGGAACGTACCATGCTAAGCGTACTCACTGACGCAGAATATGTTGATGATAAATCGAACGAACATATTTTAGCTAATTGTCAAAAAAGTGAGGCTTACAAAAAAGCAACAATGAATGTGATTAAAACAGCACTACCATGCGCCGAGAAAGATAGTCTGGACAAACATTTTGAAAAGGCTAAAGCTCGCATGTGCTAAAACTTGTTGCAAGTTAAGCCACTGTAAGTTCTTTTAAATTTTTTACATCTGTTCCATATTATAATTATAGAAGGGAGAGTGGGTTTTTGTGCCGGGCATTGAATAAAATTTCTCGTAAATTATTATAGTAATGTTACATTAATGTGTGTACTTTTTGTTCAGTAGCTCAAATTATACGGTTAAATCTGTCATCATTTGAAACCGTTTCTTAAGTACGTCATTATTTGCTATCTCATTAAAATTCTTTGGTCTTGAATTTCGGTGAGCGTACCCTATACCATGAGGCATGGTGTCCATCATATTACTGATGGTTTATTTCAATGATATAAGCATTGTAAAATAAAAAGTATACAAAATAATCATTCTTTAGAGTGTAATGTAATGAAGAAAAATTACTCCAGAGATGACCTGATGACAACACTAAATTAATTAACTAAATTACACACATTTATGGTGTCGATGTTCAACCCATGTAATTAAGACCACCGCAATGAATAAAGACTTAAAGACTGCATAAAGTGTTTTTGAAATGAGAAATTATAATTAGGAAGGGAAACAGGTTACATGAGACCATGCTGGTCTCTTTTAAAATATTAAAAAAAAATTTTGCTGTTAAGTAAAGCGAACCCTTTCAATGATATTATCTTTCAAAAGCGTAAAACATGAACTTGCTACTTCCCGTATCACTATTAAGAATAACTTTAAATTATGATTCGATTTTTGCAATTATCAAGTTAGCAAACTTTTATCAAGCACTTTTACCATCTCCACAAAATTTCTTGGAAACGTATGTCGTGTTGCAAGATTTTATTAATTTTAATATATGAGAACGTTTATAAAAATAATTTATGATATCCGAAGTTCAGAGACATACTATACCTATTAGAATCTAACATTTTCACGCTGCAAGTGTTTCAAAATATGCTGTATGTGCTTAATTTCTACAAAAGACTTTTCCATCTGCATTCGCTAAAGGTGTTTTTTTAATAATGACTATTCTGGCACGTATTTTAAAACTAAAATTTCATTACATCAACATTTTTTATAACAAACAAAGTCATTTTATTTAGAAAACTAATAAGAAAATAGTTGTTTTTTTCGGTAAATTTATGTTTAAAAAATTAGCCCTATTTAAATATTTTTTTCTCTTTCTCTTTCTTTTTAACAATTGCCCTTTCCGAAAATCGAACAACTTCTAAGAGTTTTTTGGCTAAACCCAATCTTAGTATACGCTGTGACGCAAATCATAGTTATATTTGATTTCTTTTGACCTTTTTAAATTTTGTGAAAAAAGAGTGATATTAAAGTTTTTAAAGTGTTAGTGAGACAATGATTGAATTAATTTTTAAACAGTGTTTGCTACTTGTATATTGTATTTTATGAAAATTGTAAATTTCTATTATATGCTACCTCAGTGTGAAAAAGACAAAAACAATACGGATATTTTTGTAATTTTCGATAGAAAACAAAAAAAGGAGTGAACTTTCAACAAAAAGTAAAACATTTAGGAGTAATTTTAAAAATTCTGTTTTTGAAATTAATTGTTTTGATTCAAAAGAAATGAATTTTGCTAAAATAAATAGAAATTCGGGTAACGGGATTCATGTGATTAAGGAATCTACGAAAAATATCAGAGAATTTTACCTGATTAGTGAAAAATTACGATCCAAAATGCCCTTGAAAAGATACTCTTTTTTGCTTTAAAAGCTTTGTATAAGAAAATCTTTGTTTGTAATTTAATAATTTTAGATTCACATTGCTCCGTTTCAATTTTTAATGTACAAATATGTCTGGATTTTTAAATTCTTTTAAATCGTAGAATATCACATCCAAGACTTTTTATTTGCACAAGTTTTACTTTGAAAGACTTGTAATTAAAGAGTTTTGAATTAACTACTGTCACAATCAATTCAATACAATGAGAAAGTAATACAATAGTCTTTCAAATTCGAAACTTTGTAAATCTTAAGATTCTACCGTAACATGTTCAAAAAATGAAATTATTTTTTAGTTGAAAATGTTCCGATATATCGAACTTTAAAAAATGTGTAATTATAGACATTTGAATCATACATGGAAATTTCGTTGTTTGAATTTTTTAGACGATACAACATAAGTTTGCAGGAATTGCAAATGACGTGAGGAAGCCATTTTGTTTCTTGGTGCAGCAATTCACGGTCAGAACACTTTTCGTATAGACTTTTCACTTCCTCGTCGATTGATTTTCGCAAACTGCTCACTTCATATTTACTGCAAATGTAACAGAATGAATCTGAGCTATTCTTGCCCTGGTTACAGACACAGGCGAATAATGCTAGCAACAAGCGGTTACGAAACTCCAGACATTTACTGCTATTAATGTCAAAATATGAAAGTACGCAAGAACAGGGTTGCTAGCGTAATCGGTTAGGTTAGGTCAGGTTTTGTTAGGTTAGGATAGGTTAAACCTCTATGTAGGTTAAGCCGAAGCTGAATGAAACGGTACCGCAAACACAACGGGACAACACGATCAGTGTTATTGTGTTTCGTGAGGTTAGGTTAGGTTAGACTAGGTTAGATATATTTCTAGGTTAAGCTCGAGTTGACCCATTGGATGTAGCACACATTTGCTACTGGGAAAATATGCTTTCAGAGCTTTACGTGTAGTTCAATACATTTCTGTTAATTCAGGTTAGGTGAGGTCAGGTTCTGTTGGGTAAACATATGTTAAATAAGTTGATATCAGGCAAGGGTTGATCCTTCACAGTTGTCGACATGTTTTTGAAGTGAAAATTTGCATCACTGGCATTATTTTGAAATTTATTTGCCTCAGTGCATGATTTTTCGTCATTTTTTGAGGTTATGGCTCAACCATGACATGATGGGTGATTTTTGATACCGAATTTGAATTCAGCGATCCAAAATTGATAGGAATACGTGTGTCTCGTTACCAGATCCGCAAACTGAGGCTTAGCTGTTAAATTTAATACTATTATTAATTTTATTATTATTATGACGAAACTATCTAGCGTGAAATAAAAAGTGAATTATAACAGCAATCCATTATCTTATTATTTTATATTCCAGAGTCATGCTTCTGTCGTTTCTAAAAACAATGCAATCGACCAGCAATTACATCATGATCAGGTTTTTTCATTCTTCAAAAAGACTGATCGCTGCACAGTTAATGCTCGCTGTAAATTCTCTTTGATTATACAATGCAATTACAATTTATTTTTTATTAGTTTAAAATATATACAATGGAGAAAAAATCGATTAAAATATGTTTTAATTAGCGAAAATTTTAATAATTTCACAATTTTTGACGTAGTGTTTTTCACTTTTTGCATGTTAAGAGTTTTTGCACGTTTTTGCACTCTCTCTTTATGTTGCCTTACCCAGGAAAAAATAACCAATTGAAAAAGTGAATGCGTAGATTACGTATATGTTATTTGCAGATTGAGATTTTTAAAACTGATAAAACTAAATTAGCCTGCGTCTATGCGAATCCGTCAGTTTTTCGTATAGGTTTGTATCTGAATTGTACTACAATGTCCATTTCAAGCAAAGTTGTAAGATGCAAAGGCTTTTGCAGCATAGTCAAAATAAAGCAGAGTAATACGAAAATATACGGATCAGGTGATAAATTAAAAGCATATTTTCCGGCTCAGTGTTTGCTCGAAATATTGGAAAGCCCAAGTTTTACGGAATAAAAAGCATGGTCAAAAAATGTATACCTTGGTGGGCTACAAAGTAGCATAGAATAGTCAGAAGTCTTGAACCCTGTAATAATATAGGGTTGAATTTTCTCACAACCTCTGAATCCCTATCGCTTGCGTGGGGTGTTTGTTTTGAGTCAAAGCTTTTTTTTATTTTAATTTATTTCGCTTTTAATTTTATTTTGCTATGTGACTCATATGGTATAATAGAATTTGAAGTCATAGCTTCAATATATCACAGACAGAAATATGCTGATACGTATCTAACCTTATTTGCTTTCTGATTCTGCTGCCCAAAGGCAATTATTTTTACTCTAGCAGGGCTTGGACTATCGGAAAGTTGTTCTCGGTAAGGTTCTACAAATAATGTTTTCTCTGTGATTTGATATGCTTTCTAAATTGAGCCTTTTGCGCGGCGAGTTTCCTCTCCTAAACCTAGAATGAATCGCAGGTCAAGCCGACTGAAGGGAAGGGACGAATCCTAAGGTTCTTCCAAATGTATCTCACTCTCACTCTGCTGCGAATCAAATAAAAGGAGCCGCGCGTCGTCCTCTTCTTCTTCAATAACTCAGAAGACACCGAAGGACCAACGCAGGGATGGGGATGATTTGTCAAGTGGATGTACACAAACTCTTACTTGCGACGATTAGCCAGTTTGGGGAAATTTGACCCCCTATCATTGACTGACATGATTGACAGTTTTATTTCGGGTTCACGTGATATCCTTTATAACAGCTAGAACTGGGTGAAAATATTCTGTTTGGACAGGACAGATGTCAATTCACTTGTTTTTTCAAAAGCGGGCGATATTTCTTATCCGCTCAAGGTGTCATATCTCGTCATCCCATTCACATCATCCTTCCAATTCACCTCCAACCTTTGATAGAGAGGACATGCGGGCAGACTCACAAAATAGGTCCCGCTCTGCCCACGCGATTCAACACTCACTCCAGAAGACAGCCAACAGCTTTCTATTGGTAACCCAAGATACAAACTTTTAGGTTAATGCAGTCTTGGCGAAGCTGGATATTCATTAGCATTTAGATCAGATTTAATTTACTCTTTGACAGTTTTTTCCTTTTTTTTAGTTCGTAGGTGGACATATCTGTGTTTCGTCTGGTTCTGGTTAAGTTGGCTTTATTGACTAGCCAGGGTCTTCTTAGTACTTGAATCCTATGGCCGAGGGGGTTCACTGGATCTTTAGAATACATGATTCCCAAAATCCCTGCAATATTGTCAAGTACACTTGAACTCTAAGGGTACGAGAAGTTCGGAGATAAGAAACTCCAACGATAAAAACATCAAAGGGGCTTCCACCTATGCGACGTTGAGATTTCGGCGTTGAGAGCGTGAGAACTCACACAGGCCTAGTGCGCACACGCACTGGCCGAATTAAATGCAGCGTGTTCTCGCACATACCTCACTATCAAATAGAGCGGGGATAAAGGGACAAAAATTAGACTGAGTCGTTTGGAGTCGGGACGCTCGTATCTTTGAAGTTCGATTGCTGTAAATATATAAAGTTATCAAAACCCTTACTAAAATAAAACATTATGCCAAGTTTTCTAAATTTTTAACAAGCCCTTCTTACTCAACAGATTCTTCGTAATCAAATCTCAAACTTTGAAATTCAGGAAGTTCCTTAATATTACATAGAATACTGATATTTTAAACCAACATAATTCTTATTATAATGGTGGTTATTTAAGCGTTGTTGGTAGTCTTTAATGAACATATTCGTGTTCGTACATAATCGGCAGTTAATCTCTGGACAGTATCGAGATGACTTATACTTGTCAAAATTGCTTGAAAGTTTGCTTACGAGTTGATAGATTGAAGAAAAATCAGATGTACTCATCCAAGAAACACAGGATATCTTTTTCGACATGAATGGCTATGAAATATCTTACGGCTATGAACCTGCTCCGATAAAGTAGATTAAAGATATGCCCAATATGATTTAAAGTGATATTAGGATCAATAAAGAAATTGATTATAGTAATAGTTTATTTATTCCGGACATGCGTGAAGTCAAAGGAACTTAATATATGAAAGAATAAAGTTAACGTGATGAGAAGACGATAGATGAGCAAGATATGGAGAAAGGAAAGATAAATGAGGAAAAGATAGATAAGGAGGAGGACGACGACGACGATGCGAAAAACATTCCCTTTGGCTATTTGCAATCTCGTCTGCCTCTTTCTCGTCCATAAACGTTGGCGCCATTTTTTATTTCCCCACATTGGCCGCATTCTATTTCGGTTTTTGTTTGAACGGATTATGTCTTTCTCGGTGTAGGCGCATTTTTGCACGGAAGTTTATATAGAAAAATTAACTTCTAGCATTATATTCCATGACCCTCCTGTTTCTGACCCTTGTAGCAAGATTCTCTGTTACCAGCCATTTATCAGGGGTGGTTTTCTTTGCCTATGGTGTCGAAAAGTCGCCTTTCTCGTATTCAAAATGATCAGTATCCTTTTTGCAGTCATATCCATCACTTTTCTGCCCTTGGAGCTAATATAGATAACGCAACACTGAAGCTTTTGCGTTAAAGTATCCGATGATCACTGGACCCTCTTCGGTGTTATGCAGCATCTTTTAGATGTTCTCGAATTGCAAATGTAACTCTCTAATAAGCTCGTTTGCGTGAAGGTTGTAGCCCAAAAAATATCTTACTACTCCCATCCAGACGTATCTCTCGCCTTCCTGGTAACTTTTTACAGACACGTTGTCTGTGTTCGCCACCCCTATCTCAGCAGTACTCAACTCTTAAGAGAACTATGTAGTATTATTTCTATCATAATACTGCTCGCTGACTATCATCAAATCGGCCTTTTTATCGAACGTAAGTTGCGTAAGAAGGTCGTTTGCATTTTTTACTTCTGTGTAGGTTAGCTTGTACTATGTTCATCTTTCACTTATATTTGCCTTAGCCCAATCTAGGGTCCAGCGGCATACCGAACATTTACGTAAGACAAGAATGTGCACAGAAGCTTGCCTTGTGTTCGCTTTTCCCATAGTTGTAGCACAGGAAAGTGCAGTAGGTTCCTAAGCAGTAACACGGGTGATGACCGAAGGCAGCGCATCGTGCTTGTTGGGGGCTGGGCCGAAATAGCAAAGAACGGTTATATCTTTGGACCTTAGTACTGCCCCAGTTCCCTGGCGCTCAACATTTATTTAATCAGTCCCGCAAAACACGGCCGGACTAGAACTCGCCCGGGGCACTGCAGATTGTAAACTCTGTAGTCAGCGCGGACTCCCTGATCAAGGATCAAAGGGCCTGGCTCTTAATACACTCCTGATAAGTGGTTTCGAGCACTCCCAGTGAATAGCAGCAGGATACAATTGTGGTTTTTCTCCGTTTATCTTTCACCTAATCTGTCCGGCTCGTGAGGCATATTATATTTTCTTCCTGACCTCTATTGCTAGCGAGCATGATCCTATCCGTGATCTGGGGACATGCCACATATGGTTTACAGACTCTTAATGCGAAATGATGATATTTTTAACTAGGGCTGGTGAAATATTTTCTAATAACGCACCGCAAAGGGTACTCAATTGCATCGTCCTCAGTTGCGTAACTATATAGCAATACGGGCCCGTCAGCCTTTGTCATTACGGCTGGGCTTGGCCATTTATTTCTGTCACCTGAAATGCTTCCTTAATGGGGCTTCATCCCTAAATGACAAGCACCTCATGGTCCCCGATAGATGGTCAGTCCGATGCTTCTCACTTCCAGCAGCGCAGAAGAAGCATTGTGGAGTGCGGACACATTCCGCAGACTTGCGACCCTCCATGCCTCCATGTCAAACATACCTGGAGGAAGGCCTTCAGATTGAGGTACATGCATGACTCTTGCAGGTTAACACCAGTGGATGTTCCAGAAGCTCAAAGGAGCATCAAAATAATAAAGCGGTTTTTTTCGGTAACGTGCTAAGCATATACTGATACATGCATTACGTACTATTGATTCTATGTGGTCCAACACTACTGTGTTGGACCAGAGTACTGAGTGTCATCATTAGTTATTTAGACTTGATTAATAAGCTAGGCTTCTGATGTAGCAAATGAGATTCGATCTATAGCTGGGGATATGTACTGTAAAGGGACCCTGTTTTACCGGCCAACGATAAAAAATCTGCATTATCTACTGAGAGTAATTACCTAATTTAGGTAACTTTGCATGGAACAGAACCTTAAACTTAACCTGCATTACCAAACTCACTGTTTCATTGTACTAAGAGTATGACTTGTAAGAGGAATTAAAGTCTGGTATTAAATGTATACATATCTGTTTTATTTCAGAAAAAGAATATTCAAAAAAAGAAAGAGATTGTCTAAAATATTATTTTTTCTAATGTGTAGTTATCATTTGTTCATAACTAAAAAGTTTATGAAAAGTTAAATATTTCAGAGAAAACCGCAACTTTCTGGAACTTATCTAGAGAAGATAGTTATAAACAATAATAGATTTTCGAAGCAACTGTTTTTATTAACTTGTATAAATTATTACCTCACTAAGTGAAAAGAGGAAAAAAAATTATTCTTCATTCAATTTAATTACTTATCAATTCACTCCAACGCAAAAGTCGACTAATAGTTAAAAAGGCCGTAGCAGGATAAACATGGGTTTGGTGCCCTTGCTTGCATGTGATTTATATTACGGGTAGAAGTGGTTAACCATATAAGATAAACTTACTGTAAGTATCAACTAAAAGAAAATACAATAGCTATAAACAAATTTTGAAAACTAAAAAAATCAAATTTCCTATATCATACTCACATTCAAAGATGAAAAATAAATTTTCGCGGTGATGTTCACACGATACCCAACAATTTACATATGTACACTTTATATGAAAAAATGTCTTGCCCCGTCTGAAATTTTCAACTAATTCTCAAGAATTTTGATTTATTCCTAATAAGTGCAGGCATACGTCTAATGTTTTTTTTTAATCTTCCTTAGTACCCTCTCTAATATGTATTTCAACCATCAGGATCGGTAAAGCAGTTTTTGAGCAAATTTGATTTTTTTATTTTTCAAAAGTTGTTCATAACTTTTTCAAACAAAATTTTTTTTAGTTAATATTGGGGTAACTTTATCTTATAGGAGTACCCACTTGCTCCCGCAATATGTATCACATCCGAGCGGGAGCACCGAGACCATGCGTATCCTGCTACGTCCCACGGTGTGGAAAAATAAACAAATGTCCGTCCTCGGCTTAATTTTTATCGAATTAAAAAAAAATCAAAGTAAAGATTATTCCGAAAGAGAGCTTGCTAATATGAGCCACCGCTACATTCTTTATTTTTCTAATCCTATTTTTTTGGCCTTAGAAAAACACATGAAACCTGATTTATATGACATAAAACATAAGATCATTGTCCATAATATCATATAAAATAGTAAAACCAACCTTAATCTATAAATTCCAGGTGAAACTTGGTCGAAAAATCATAAGACCCAATCCCCAGATCCAAAAAATGTGGATTCTCAATACTCAGATCCACAAATCCGGACTTAAAAAATCTAGACTTATACTAGCTAGGCGCAAATCGTCTAGAAGAAGCTAACCTAGACCTACGATGTCAGGGTCCATATAACCTTTGCCAACGAAACTTAGACTTTCATAACACAGGCATACCGGAAGAAAGGTCTTGTCCACCAGACGAGATTTCTATCAGTTTTTGAGATCACTGAATACGAATAAGGAGTTGAGTTGCCTCGATCAGGGTGAATTTCGTTTCTAACCTCAACAAAATCATGAAATTTAAAACATTCATGGAAACAACCAGAAAGCAAAGCGGTTATATTTTTTCAGGGATCGTATACCGTTCATAACCTAAAAAAAAATAAAACACTGAAAACTGTTCCCGACATAAATTGTTTGTTTTCAGCGACCGGTACATAGAACTTTTTAGTTATTCTTTGAGAATAGGTATGGGTCTGGACCACAAAATCCTGCTACCTTGAAAGATACTGTAAAGATGACAACTGCCCCGGAAGGAGATGTGTAGAATTATTCGCTCTCAGATTTGATGAGGTAACGAAGCTACCAAAGATGCACTGCCTTGCAGGTGGCCATAAGGGTGTCAGGATGCAGCCATAGTGTGCTTGACAACGAGTTGACATAGCTCTCGTCAAAGTCAGAAAGCTCTCATAATTAGACCTAGGGAGGTCTTCCAGGACGGTAGACTCACCTGCGGTCGGACCAGTATTATCGTCGGGATTGAAGCGGAAACTCGAAAAACATGGAATATAACAAACCTACGTTGTGGAAAGAGCCATTGTATCAAAAGAATTGTTACTGTAAGAAATTATTCCGATAAAGTAGACGAATCGAGTAAAAACATTGAATCCGAAGAAGAAAATGATTCCGATGAATATAGTGATGAATCGCAGCATCAGGAAAATAACGAGAATTACATCCCAGGTAAGCGACCGTCTCAAAAGTATCCGACCTACCTCGATATCTCTGCGCTTGATTATTCTTCGTCATCCGGGGGGTGGCAACCTTCCAAGTAGTCTCCATTTAATTAAACAAGATGTTCATATCGATCTTTCCACTTAATAAAGCACTCTTGAAAGTCAAACTTCGGAATGGCCTTTAGTGCATTCTTCGCATTTGTTTCAACAGTCTCTTTATCGTCGAATCGATGTGCCTTAAGCAGCATGCAGGAGTATTTATTGGAAACAGAGTTCAATGAAATGGGGACTACTTTGAAGGATGCCACCCCCCGAATGATGAAAAATAAATCAAGCGCTGAGAAATCGAGTTAGGTCAGATACTTTTGGGACAGCCCTCGTAAAGACAAGGATAAAGTTTGCTAAGTTACTTCGCAGGAAGAACTGAATGACTTGGGAAGACATCCAAGGATATGTGAAGGTTGATTATTTCCGAAACAGAGAAGTAAAAGTTAGAAAATACTTCACAAAAATAGACGACCAATCGCTGGTGTTATGTAGAGATGTGCAAGAGTTAATGGATGAACTGAAACCAGGTGTTCACATGGATGAGGAGTAGAGACTTTGTATTGATTCTTCTAAAAGAAGTCTCAACGGCGTATTACTTCACAACACGAATAAGTTCGCATTTATATCGATAGCGCATTCAACTGTGCTGAAGAAAACAAACCAATGTCTCGAATTTGTTTTGAGAAAGATCAAGTATTCCCAATTTAATTGGAAAATTTTCGGATATTTGAAAATTTTGAGTTTGGTATTAGGACCACAATCAGGTTTTACAAAAAATCCATGCTTTTCCGTGTTTGTGGGATAGTAGGGATAGAAAGAATCAGTATACTAACAAAGAATAGCCATATATTTCAGACGAAAAAGTGCATGAGGGTGCTTTTGATGGCCATCAAATCCGCACAATGTTAAACCATCATAATTTCATCGAAGGTATGAACAAAAAAGAAGAAGCTGCGTGGACGAGTTTTAAAAATGTTGCAGAAAACTTTCTCGACAATCATAAAAGTGAAAACTTTAAGACAATGTTAGCTGATCTGGTGAAAAACTTTGAAAAGCTTGGTTGTTTGATGAACCTAAAGTTGTACTTCGTAGATTCTCACATAGCTTACTTTCCAATGAATTTAAGGGATTGCAGTGAGGAGCAAACAGAAAGACTCCATCAAAACATAAAGGAGATGAAACGCAGATACCAGAAAAGGTGAGATATGAATATGGTAGCAGATAACTGTTGGACATTACCAAGGAAGGTTGTTCAAAAAGCGGTGAAACATCACATAAACTGCCAACATAGGTCCTTTAAGAATAAAAAAATAAAGTATTATAGGAGAAAATAAACGAAAATTTTCTTTAACGTATTAGGGAAAGTTTTCGGCGTTTAATTCATTTTTTAAAGTTATGCATATAATGCGACCTCGCCGAGTCAAACAACCTTTAAATTTAGACTCAGCGACTCCGAAAACTTATAACCACTTTGGTTTCTGAGATTTTCCATAAATGCTCCATCTCATAACATTTTTTTGAGGTTAGGAATGAAATGCGAACTGTCCGAGTCAACCCAACCCCGGATTCGGATTCAGCGGCCCCAAAAACGTATAGAAATGTTTATCTTGTCTGGTGGAAAAGACCTTTTTCATGTCCTTGTGTGATCATTTCTACCAAATTGGAAATTAGGATACCTAAGCCCAGTAAGTTTAGTTATCGCTTAATCATAATGCCATATAAGCCTCTTTACGCATTTTCCAAAATTAATTAAATTCTAGGAATTAATGGAATTCAAGGAATCCGTGGTATTCACGTTACTCAAGGCATTCATGCAATTCAATGAATCCACCGAATTCACGAAGTTCGTGGAACTCCTACGAGTTATGAAATTTAACCTTCAAAGAAAAAAAAACGGAAAAAGCGGATTTTTTACTTAAAAAGTCGTATCTTGCGTAATTTTTAATATTTTTAGCTAAAACTTTTGAATTGTACTCTTGAAATACAATGA
Source organism: Belonocnema kinseyi (assembly GCF_010883055.1). Lineage (NCBI taxonomy): Eukaryota > Metazoa > Arthropoda > Insecta > Hymenoptera > Cynipidae > Belonocnema > Belonocnema kinseyi. Next base: position 127,620,850 of record NC_046659.1, on the reverse strand, counting down.
TTTTAGAAAAAATACTACAATACGGGTGTTTCCAAAAAAATATTTATTTGCACATATGAGGTAACAATTTTTAGCGTAAAGTAACACTTCAATTTTTAGCCATTTTTACCAATTTATTTTTAAAAAAAATTAAAGTAATGAAAAATACAAAAAAAAAAGTAAGTAGAAAAGTATTATTTATTAAAAAGACAAGTAGTGGACTTATTCTACGCACGCACACTCGTTCCATATGCCCACGCGGTGCTAGTTGCACATTGGGGCCAGGCAAGTCACACTAGACATCTGCAACGCAAAAAAGTGTTAAATAATAAAAATAATTTTTTGTCACTTCGGATGATGTTCTTACGTTAAAAGAACACTAACTATGTATAATAATAGAATCCCAAAATTTGCTCCAAAAACACTTTTACACTCACAAGTGCACGGCACATGTCGAATACCCCCATATTTTCGAACGTCTACTTTGGGCAGTTGCTGTCCGTATACTAACGCTTGCCAAACTATACTAAAATCCTTTAGTTACAGTTAGCGATCTCATTTAAAGGTAAATGGCGCCACATACTCAATTTTTTCAAATTAAGTATTGTTTTTGAGAGCTCATAAATATTTGCGGGTGTGAAACACCCGGCATGCACTTTGAGGGTGAGGAATTCATGAAATTTATGTAATTTTTTTTAGTGGAATTCAAGAAATTCGTGGAATTCACAAACCAAACTCCTTTAATTCCTTTGAATTAAAAGAGTTCATTCAATTCAAGTAATTTTTTGAATGCAAGGAATTCGTGGAATTCGCAGTACTAGAAAAATGTATGCTATTTATTACGGGCATGTGATACTTAGAAAATTGTCGATTTTACCAGTTTTAGGTTCCCTTGAATTTTTTTCTAGAATAATAAATATTTTGTCTTAAAAATTTGGGAAAGGATAGAAAACATGCAAACGGACGTCCCCACACACTTTTTTTGTGGGTTAATTAAAAAAATTTCTTAATTTAGCAAAACGTGATTAATTTGCATAGCGATTAGGAAATAGTATCGATTTTTTCAGTGTTAGATTCCCCCGGCTTTTTTCGTAGGATAAGATATATTTTGTCTCAAAATTTGGGAAATGGAAGCCAACATTCTAACGTCCTAGGACGTCCGTTATGATGTTTTATAGCATCACATGCCCTTAAATTCAAGGAATTCTTGGAATTCCTAGAATTTATGACACTGAAGAAATTCATGAGATTATAGGAATTCATAAAGTTCAAGGAATTCATGGAATTAAAGAAATTCATGGATTTCAGGGTATTTATTGAATTCAAGGAATTCACGTAATTCATGTGATTCAAAGAATTCTACTATCAAGGTATTCAAGGAATTCACGGAATTCAAGGTATTAATTTAATTCAAGGTGTTCATTAATTTCAAGAAATTCATGAGATTATAGCAATTAATAAAATTGAAGGAATTCATGGAATTCAAGGAATTCATGGAATTCGGGATATTTATGGAATTCAAGGAATTCACGTAATTCATGTGATTCAAAGAATTCTACCATCAAGGTATTCAAGGAATTCACGGAATTCTAGGTATTAATTTAATTCAAGGTGTTCATGAATTTCAAGAAATTTATGAGATTATAGGAATTCATAAAATTCAAGGAATTCATGGAATTAAAGAAATTCATGGAATTCAAGGGATTCATGAAATTCAAGGAAGTCACGTAACTCATGTGATTCAAAAAATTCAGGGAACTTACATTTTTCATGAGATTTAAGGAATTTGCACTATTCACCAAACTCAAGAAAGACATTCAATAAAAACAATTCACTGAATCCATGGAAAACTTAGAATTCATGAAATTCAAGGAATTCATTAAATTCAAGGAATTCATTAAATTTAGGGAATTCCTTGTGCACAATTTTTTACTTATACATACTACAATACATGCATTGGAATGCTAGACGGTGGTTTCACGATTAACAACACTTACAATCCATACTCCAATTTTCTCATTCCAATACTGAATTGGCAAATTTTCTTCACGGTTTTACTGTATTTAAAGCCAAGAGTTTTTTCGATTAGAGAAATAATAAAAAACAAATAATTTTACCAACTCAATGGAAGAAAAAAGTCATTCAAAACTAGGGCGTCTTTGAAATCTGGCAGTGAAACTTTAATAAGAATTCATTTTCGTGGACGTGTTTTCGACTAGAGATAAATTAACTTTTTCCTCGTTTTGAAAGGTACTCTGTCAGAAATCTCACAATCAGTATATAAATATCTTGCCGTCCCCATACCGAGCTCAGTACAACAAAAAATAGGGATCTCCAATTCTTCTCGTATATTTTTGTGAAAAACCATCATGAAGGTCTTAATCTTTGCTTTGGTGGCACTTCCAGTCTGTAAGTACATGTGAAGAAATTAAATTGATTAAACAAATTATTTGTTGTTTCGCATATAAGTAATTTTAAGATGTTGTTTATAATCACACAAGAATAATTTTTCGATTTCTTAAAAATTTGATAAGTTTAGTAATATTTTTTTGACATCACAAGAACATATGGAGTGAAACTAATTTTTAGTAATTCAACAAAAAAGTTACATAACTTTTTTTTAACCAGCATCATTAATCGAGCAAATACAGTTTTCCGATTTTAGTGGAAAATCGATTTTTTATACAAAATATCAATATTAAATAAGTGTTTATTTTTAAGTTTATTGTTTAGTCTTTTAAGGTTATATAAATACAATAGACAAATTATAAA
>NC_046659.1:127608756-127617999 GCF_010883055.1 Belonocnema kinseyi | reverse complement strand
TTAATAAATAAATAAATAAAGAATTAATTAATAAGTAATTTATTTGTACAATTAAAATAATAAATATTTTTACTTTTAAATTAAAAAGTTTTGAAGTCCTCCAAAAAGAGGAATTTACAAAAAAAATTTCCACGGATTTTTGAAGAGTTCAAATATGTTTGAAAAGTATGTAGAAAACTTCTAAAAATCGTTTGTATTTCACCAAATTTCACAAAATTTTAGAGAAAAAATTTTTGGAATTTAAAAGCTATCTCGGACTTGTGGATGATTGGGAAAAATTTTAGACGATTTTTGAAACTATCGGAAATATTTGAAAGTTTAAAAATATTTTATGTGTTTTCAAAATTTCCCAACATCTTTTTAATTAACTCGAATTATTCATAAAATTGTTTAGAAATCTTTCGTATTCTTTTTCGATAATTTATTTTGAAACTTTTCAAGCATAATTTTTAAACTTTTAAAAATCCACATTCTGACACTACATTCTGTAAATTAGGATATTCTAAGTTTCTATCCTTAATTTGACTTTTCTTATGCCTCGAAATATGTGAAAGGTTTTGGAAATTATAGTCAAAACGTTAAGAACAGAATAGCTAAATCCTTTATTATTAAAAAATCATTTACAGTTCTAAGTGTTCCTTTTGGAAATAAAAGGAATTAAAATTTCTTATTTCGAAACTGTTATTTACATAATTCTCGAAAATTCAAAATAACAAGCTTAAAACAGCTACCTAAAGCCACAGTCACGCTGTATGCTGCAACTGGGTCGAAGGTATTACAATGTCTTTAATTAAGAAGCCAACAAATATTATTGCGACATTTTCGTTTCACTGTTTTTTTTACATTTTCATCCTGTTGCGAAGGTATTGGTTTTATGTAAAACTTAACTTTGTCAGTTTTTTTAAATCTCCACATTTTAAAGCATCCTTAATCAGAATACACGATTTTTACGAAGTTGTCTGAATGTCTGTCTGTAGTTTGTCGTCCATAGGATGCAGGGTCGATAACTTTTCTAAAGCTTGATCAGATTGAATTCTGCTTGCCCGAGTAAAAATGCTTCGACTTGAGTTCGACTTCGTTAAGTCTTGAGTTAGTCTCCAAGACATCCATGTCTGGCTGCGTCTCAAAACTGAGCCGAGACTTAGGCCTTCGTTGAGCCTTGTCTTGGCCAAGACGACGTTAACTTGACTCAAAACAAAAAAGACATAGAGACTTGTCTCTAAGACATAAATTTAAGTCTGGCTCCGTCTCAAAACTGAGACATGCTCAAGTCGACCTTTTCGACTTCAGCATGTCTTGATTGGGGGCAATTCAAGTCGAACATTAGTCAAAACATTTTTACACGGAGAAAATCATTTTTTAAAGTATTTTCAAGATGATTAATAAACAAACAAAAATTTCATAAACAAATTATTTGTTAAAAGAATGTTTACTCACGATTTTTCATAATCTTACGTTTTTTAGGTTTATTTGAAATAAATGTTCATAAAAACAATATCATGATAAATAAATTTCTTCTTAAGATTATTATTTAATATCATAAACAAATGGATTAATGAGCCATTTTCCGACAGAAAAATTCGTGTTTTTCAATGCCAGTCCTTTTAGTTGGGAACAAGTTTTGTCATTGGGTACTTTACGATAATTATAAAAAACTGATAACTTATTCATCAATTTTATGATTAATTCTTTTAAAATTTAATAACCAGATAAATTATTGGGGCATCTTTCAACGGAATTTTTTTTTCTATGTTAGACTTTTTAATTGGGATCTTCATAGTAAATTCAGCAACATTTATGATGAGTTCATAAATTTGATTATTCTTTAAAACGAATTCAACGAACAAATACATGAATAGGGCATCTGTTACACATACACTTTTAACAAAGATGCAGCTTCAGGATAATGAATTTGTTTATTAAAGGAATTAAAAAAAATTATCCAACAATTATGAATTTTCCTGGAATTATCATGAATTTCCCAATTAAAGAGACTGACATTTTAAAAAATAGATTGTTTTCATTAACGGAGACCGCATTAATGCATTTTTTAAACTAAAATTGTTTCAAAATGTCTTAAAAATATTTTTAGGATTTTTTTCTGAAATTGTCATGAAGTACCCAACTGAAAGAACTGGCATTGGTAAAAACGAATTTTTTGCCAAAAAATGCCCGAATAATGCATTTTTTTATTAATTTTTTTTTATATTATTAAAAATCATAACCTCAACAAAAAATGTCTTACGCATTATATTATTTTTATCCAAATTTCTGCAATATAAATTTTAAAAAGTTCAAATTATGGAAAATCATAAAAATCATTTGTTCAAGAAATAATTTGCTTATCATTTTTTTTATTATATAATATTTCCATATCTTTAATTAATTTTATTCTACGAAACTCAGACGATCTCAACATTTTTTATGTTACTTAAGAGCACCGGGAACGTCAAATCGAAAAAATAACATCTTTTTGTATTATATTTGTTTATTTATAAAGAAATTGAACGCCTAACTTAAAAATAAAACTCGAGAGCTATCTTAGAAATCTTAGACGAGTTTTTTGTCCAAATTGGTCGATATTTGTGGGCTTAATGTTATTTTGAACCGAAAAAGTATTTTTTTTTTCTACTGTGTGCGGGTCGACTTGAGTCAAATGTTCTCGAGGAAATAAAAAATCGCTCGTATCTTTTGACCAAAGGTTCAAACTTCGGCTCAAACTTTGTCCAAGTTTTCCTTAAAAAAAAATCTTTTTTCAAAACATAATTGCCATTGGTCGAGGTTTACCAATTTTGAAAAAAACATGTAATTTTGTACACAATTTTCGCATTGAAAGTTGCGGGGCTCGTAGCATTTTGGTTCTGTAAATTTCGATGCTATTTTATTGTTTAAAACAACAATTTCTTTTTTCCTGTGTATCAAAAACCGACATTAAAAAAATCTTCGCTTCGATCGCAAATTTAAGCGCGCCTAAGCTGAACAACTTTTGGTTGTCGTGCTTCGCACTCGATAATATATTTAAAACTAAAGGTTTGCACAACGAGAACTGTAATTTGCTGATTCCCCAATTTTTTTCATTTTTTTTTATTTTAGCAAGTGCCGGTTTTGACTTGAAGTTTCCCATGTAAAATGCGTGGGAAAAAATCACATTTTTTGAGTTTTTGGAATAAATTTCTAGCGTTTAAAAAAACTTGGCAGGAAAGTATGGGGGCCTTTAGAGAATTATCCAACAAAGAATTTCATGTATTAGAAAAATGGGTTTGACACCCGTACACACCCCCACGAGTAACTGAAAACTACCCTTAAAACAAAAAATGTCAATTCTTCATGAAATCGATATATAATAATATTAGTTAATTAATTTCTAATTTTGTTAACAAATGGAATTCGTTTAAATAATTTTTGTTGGAAAAGTCATGTTTTTCCGTAAAAATTATTACTATTGGTCTAGTGAATTAATTTTTCAGCAATATATAATTTATAGTTTTTATAAAAAAAGATTTAAAAAAATTAATGAAACAATGCTGATAAATAGTCAACTGAAGAAATATTGATGATTTTTAATAAAAAAATTATTTACACAAATTTCATTTGTTTAAACCACTGGAAATTAATGAAATAACGTTAGTAAATACTCCAAAAGACCAATAGTAATCATTTTTAAAGAAGAAAACGATATTTCAAACAAATTTATTTAAACAAATTCCATTTGTTTGAATAATTAAAAATTAGTGAACCAATGTTAATGAATATCCTACTAGACTTATAGTAATAATTTTTTGAGTAAGACATCAATTCTCGAATAAAAAATTACTTAAACAATTTCGATTTGTTCAAACAATTAAAAATTATTTAACAAATAATAATAAAGATTTAACTATACCCATATTTATAATTTTAAGTAATTTTTCCCCATTTATTTCACAGGAGAAACTTGAAGTCAAACTCGACATCTGTTAAAATAAAAAAAAAATAAAAATTAGGGAATTTCTTTTTTTGGATCTGGAATAAAATGGGGGCATCTTTGTCCTCTAGCCAGCACAACAATTTTTTCATGCATTTTTGGACCACCTTATTGTTCATAGTTCTCGGGAGCTCGAACAATTTATCGCCGTGACTTTTTTCGATAAAAAGAAAATTATCAGAGTTACAGAAGTTTCAAAATCCATAAAAACTAACTAAAATGAATATTTTAAGCATAAAAAAGCATGATATGAAAAAAATTAATCAGAAATTAACCAGATGACTGAGTCATATTCTATAAGTGGTCGTACTAGTAGAAGCAGAGAACCTTTAACGCAAGTGGGTTTTTAAGTTGAGAGGCATTTCTAGTGACGAAGCCAAGAGATCGAAGGGCCTTGTTTGCAGCGGCAGTAACCTGACCATCGAAAGAAAATGTCTCGTCGAAGTGTACCCCAATGTCACGCACACTTGTGACCCTGTTCAGCAGCCCCCCCCCCCCCCCCCCCCCCCCCCCCCCCCCGATGAGATAGTTGTACTTAGGAAATAGTTTTTTCCTACAAAAAGATATAACTACACATTTTTTGATATTAGGCTGCATCCCATTTATAGTGCACCAAGCTTGCAACCGATCAAGGTCGTCCTGTAGATCGATACAATCTAGATAGGAGTTTATTTCTTTGTGTAGTTTAAGATCATCGGCGAAAAGCAAAAAGAAACAAAACTTCATAAATGAGCCGATGTCATTTACATGTCGGAGGAACAAGAGAGGTCCCAGATGCGAGCCTTTTGGTACACCAGACGAGGCGAGAAAACCTTCAGAGAGTTTCCTATTAAGACGTACTGATTGCAATCTATCATCCAAATAGCTAGAAAGCAATGAGAGTAAGTGAGAAGTAATCCCAAAAGCTCTGAGCTTTGCCACTAGAATTCCGTGGTCAACCGTATCAAACGCTTTCGAAAAATCAGTATAAACTGCGTTGACTTGAGAGCCCAATTCAAGCTTTTGTGATAAATAATGGATGTAGATACAAAGATTGGTTACCGTAGATTTCTTTCTCTTGAAACCGTGCTGCTCTTCTATAATAGTGTTACTAAAAGCAAGCTAAAGAAGGTCAAAAAGGATGCTCTCAAAATCTTCAGCCTTGGAATTAAGTATAGTTATTGGTCTGTAGTTTTTAACATCCTCACGGTTACCAGATTTAAAGTAGAGAACAATTATGCCCTTGTTACACTCATGAGGAAAGTAATCCTTAGAGATAGACAAGTTACAAATTAGGTGTAGTCAAGTAATAAACGCGGAGCGACACGACTTCAGAAGAGAGGGGGGTATACCATCAGGCCTGGCCCCTTTATTCGGATCTGATTTAAAAAGCTTGCACATAATTTCATTTTTACTGATTGTTAAATTGGAGAGGTCTATAAAGTAATTTTGCTTAAAGTGGACATCGCCAGAGATCGGTTCTTTAAGGACAGTCTTAAAATGTTTAGAATAAAATTCAGCTATATTCTCACTAGTGTTCGCGTGTTCGTCATTAAAGAACATTTCGTTAGGTAAGTTATTATCGTTTCTGATAGCATGTATATAATTCCAAAAAGGTTTAGGATTAGATATAATGGCACTTTCAGTATTCGCAAGAAAGGATTCATCAGATGTATCCGAAAGCTTCTTACTTTACGTTCGAAGATATGAAAATTGTTGGTAATCATTCAGATTGTGAGATTGTTTGTAATTCACGTGAGCAATTTTCTTGGGAATAATACAATGTTTTAAATAATTGTCGAACCAAGGGGGATAGGAGGAGGGTTTAAAAATTGTTATGGGAACAAAGTAATTAATTGCAGTAAAAATATAAGTATAAAGAGTGTCTATACCCTCATCCACAGCAGATGAAGCAATGAGGTAGTCCCAGTCCACTTGATGAATAAAGTGAATAATTGCCGCAGTGTTCGCTTTCTTAAAATTAAATCGGACAAAGTTAATTGTATGGTGGTTTAAATCACTAGTTACAAAGGCCCCTCTTAGATCAAGTGTGAGGGGAGGGTGATAGTTATCTGTGGGTAATAATGGATCAAATGCTACGTGTAAGGTGTCAAGAATATTGTCGATAAATTATAAAACTAACAAAACCCCGTGCACATTGCAGTTGTTGTTCAATTGTGAAAGATTTAAGTAATCAAGGACATCGGATACAGTAGACGAGATGACAATACACAGCTGTGACGAACCAGGGTTCGGGATACAGCTGAGACCTTGTTCGGAGTTTAAAATCCATATTACATAGGACATGTTGAAATTGCCAAAAATATAAACGTTTGCATCAGGAAATGAGCATAGAACGTCCTCACATATAGTACTAAAATCAATATAGCTTTGTCAGTTGGCATTAGGAGGAATTTAAAAAAACGCCAATTATGTGGGTTTTGGAGTTGGTAAAGAACCTCATAAACACATGTTCAACCGTATTAACATTAATGGTGATTTTTACACCCTCCAGGCAGTGTTCGGATGCAATTAGGACCCCACCACCCCGTGCGTTTTCGCTATTCAGAACACTTCTATCGCACCTAAAGATATGGTAGCCTAGGAAACCTAACTCGACATTATCAATATTGGTATGGAGCCATGTCTCAGAAAAAATGATGACTTTGTAAAAACTCAATGGAATAGCTTGACGCAGGGAATTTAATTTAGTACGTACGCCCCTGACGTTCTGGTAGTAAAGTGTGATCGAAGAGTTGCTGGAGTCAGTCGTCATGCGTGCGTTGGCAGAGGGGGTATTGGTAGTGGTAGGAGAGACACGTAGTACTACTTGCTTGAAGTGACGTTTGGCAAAGTTTCGTTCCTATACTGTTTCACGTTTGTAACAGCTGGAATCCCTTGACGATACTTCACCGCGAGATCTATTTCTTCCATTTGCAGACGAGAGGCAATCTCTCTCTTGACTTCTGACAACTCCTCCAACCGACATTTTGTTTTATCGGATGTCATCCAGATTGATTTCAGTCTGTTGATTCTGCCGGCATCCTTCAGGTTGCCGGTACCCTTCGCATTGAGAAAAGACCGAAGGAGCGCATGCGCTGCTTCCGATGATGCACATATCAGCTTCATCGGCCGAGGCCTTGATTGCGTCTGCGAGAAAATCCCAAGTTTGTAGGCACGACTATTATTGAGAATGCTATTTGCGACTATTTCAGAAAAAATCTCAGAAACTGTGGAGATTGGGATTTCTTTGTTAGTGGAGCCATCATCACTACTCTTCTCGGCAAGACCAAAGATTATTAAATTATTTTTCCTGGAGAATCTTTCCTCCATTCCAGAGAGACATTGATGGGTGAGTGACTTGATGTCAGTGCATGTGTGGGAGGTATCAACGGATTCTAATTCTTTAATCGTACCTTCAGCAGCAGCCATACTGGCAGTTAGGTTTACAACTGGCTTCTCTGTGTCATCAATACGCAAAATAGCATTGTCAATTTTCGAAGAAAGATTGTCAAATTTCTCGGAAAGCGAATTTACGGAAGTTGTGACCATTTCAAGTTCAGGCTTCATAGATGCAATGCCACTTTGCATTATGTGTTCGATGTCCCCAACAGTAATAGGTGCAGAAGGTGGTCCAGGCGAAGTCGGAGTGCAAGATCTAGGACGGCAACATTTTGCATAGGACCCATCGTCAAGAGGCGTTGCGCGTTGAGTACAACCAGGATGGTAAGGAGTTTGACATGCAGAGCCCAATGCCGCATCAATCACAGTGCCTTTACATCCCCAAAAATTTTCTCAGCGGCTATGAGTAGTTTGTCGGGCTTTTTCTTGGCAGGCATATTTAAACAACAAACTAACAAATATCCAAAACAGTTAATGTCCACTAGACCACAGGTAATTTTGAGGTTATGTTTCAATACATTTGTACACAAAACGAACCCTCTGAAGCGACCGCACTGCGTATTTTCGCAAAATTAATTGATAGCACTCAACAAAAAACTAAAGAATTTATCGTCGCATCAAACTTACTAGTTTACGAGCACTACCATACAGGAAATCAGATATTTATTAGCGATCACCACCGACGCGACTTTAGCAGACAGCGGCAAATCATATTCAATGTTCCATTATATAACATACAAGTAAATAGTTAATTAATTTTTTACTTATTTTAGTTAAGTTTAAGGTAATAAATTTTAAAATTTTTCAATTTAATGTTCGAAAAAAATATTCAACTTACATCAATTAGTCGTTCGGCAAAAAAAGAAGCATTAAACTATAATTCTCACTAAAACCTTCAAATAATTTGTAGGCAATACGTTTTTTTAAATTTGAACTTTAATTTCTAAAATTCTCCTTTATCAATAGACTCATAAACTGATTCCAGAAAATGTGAGTTTTGGTCAAATCAGTTGATAATTTATTAATCATTTCATAACATAAAAAACATTACACAATTATTTTCATGAAAAGATTCAAATAATGTTTACATTATATTATTATTCAAATTTGAAACTGCATTTCTCTACATTTAATTTATAAATAAGTTTTTTGAGTAAAAAAAATTAAATTGTGTGTACATATAATATAGAAAATTAAATTTGAAATGAAATTTAAATACAAATTTGTAAATAATTTTAAAATATGAATTTAATATTATTATAAAAATTATAAGCAAGTACAATATAATATTATTAAGTTTCATAATTTGCAAATATAGAAATCATGACAATATTATTATTATAACTTTAACGTGAAAAAAATTTTTTAGCAATGACTCAGTTATGTAAAATTTAGAATCAATATAGCTCTAAAATTAAATAGTTAATAAATTTTGATTAGATGACGTTAAAATATAAGCACGGTATTATTTCATTTAATCTAAAAATAAGAAGTTTTGTGACATTAAATCATAAACATACTTGAAACATTAACATAATCTATTTATTCAATTGTTATTTAGCTTATAATAACTTTGTGTTTTAATTAAAATTTCAATTAGGATTTAATGACTCACTTATGTAAATATTATGGCATATTTATGGAATATTTTGGAATATTATTTTTTTTGGCGAGATGGAAATGCTCGCCTGAAAGATTAACCATTTCTGTTTTTCGAGTAGAAAAGATAACAAGATTACATGATTACGTAAGATTACAATAGACTACAAATAATTACACATGATTACATATAATTACATAAAATAATCAACTTTTTTAATTCTAATAAAGTTTATAATAACTTTATATTCAAATAAAATTTTTCATTATAATTCATGTCATAATATTATCAAACTTAA
>NC_046659.1:127603096-127608656 GCF_010883055.1 Belonocnema kinseyi | reverse complement strand
TTCTTTTATATTATTTGAAAAAATTAGATTTTTATATAAACTTTAAATTCTTATTCCTATAACATTGAATAAACCACATTCTGGTGAACTGAAAAATCAGGAGAAAAAATTTTTAATATTAATACATGATACTAATTAATGAAAAATAACAGCTTTCATTGAAAGTGAAAATAAATACACAAAACGGGAATGATTATCGGCAATCGATAAAAGTAAAAATATAGTTTTTTATTCCGATTGCTTTTAAACGTTGAAGAAAGATGTCGCCATAAAATAAACCACTTAATTCATTAACTGTGTCGAGTTCGAGGTTTCAAATCCTCAGAGTTGTGCGAATTTATAAATATAAATGATAGAACACAAATAAAATTTTTCCCTTTTTATATTCAAGTCTAAAATTGTTAGGAAATGTTCGTAGGAAATTCGAACTGTTCGTAAAAAAGTTCTAAATTTATCCATATATTTTTCATAGAAATGAGGATTTAATTTTTGGTTTTTTTATCCCGTATCCGAAAATATTTTCCGTGTGGGACTATCGAAAAGTAATATTTTTGTTTCCAAGTACTATGAACAACTGTACACAGAATTTTCAAATCACGAAAAAATGTGTACCTGTTTTTCGGATTAAGGGGGTCTCAAAACGTGGACCTTTTCACCAAAATTAAGGGGATCAAATTGTATACAAATGCAATACCTTCTCTGGTGAGAATGTAAAAATGATTTATTCGCATGAATTTTTTAGTTAAATTTTTTGAAACCCTACACACGAGAAAAAAAAAGAAATTAAGAGACATAAGTTGTGGTAAGAATGTGCCCACGCAGCGGGCACATTTTTTCAACTTTTCATGACGTTTTTCATAAATAAAGTGAAAACTACGCATCCTATCAAAAAGTGTTTGATAACAAGTTTGTAGATCTTTTTCATTGTACAATTTTTGTATATTCATTTTTTACCGTATTGTGCACATTTTGGCCGAAAAATGAAATTTTGGGATTTTTCATTATTTTGTATGCTGTAAAAATTTGAATTTTTATTTTTCAAGAAAATTCAGAAAATTCTTATGATAGGGTAGGCCATTCAAAAAGCAACATTTTTCATTTCCTGGCTTTTTTTATGTAATGCATTATTTAGCATAAAATGTTCATTTTCGTGTGTTTTTGGAAATTTTGCAAATGCTATAACTCTGGTAATTTGTGATTTTTTGAAAAAAGTTATAAGGATAAACTGTTCGCCTTTTTGAATACTATGGATAACCGTACAGAGAATTTTTGAATTTAGAAATAAGTGGTCTCAAGAATATTCAAAATATACCTACTTTTTGAATTTTTATCCAAAATGGCTGGCTAACAAAATTGTCCTGTAGTTTAGGACACTAAATTAGTGTATCAAAGGGCAATCTAATAGATTAATTCTTTCAAAAGTTATCCTATTCTCAGAGAGACATAGAGACAGACAGCCAGGCATACATACAGACACACAGGTGGACCGGCAATTCGTACAAACCTGTTTTTCGGATTCAGGGGATCTCGAAACGTGCATATTTGACAAAAACTGGAGGGGGGGATCAAATTTTACACAAATCTAATACCTTCTCTGATGAGAAATAAATATAATATAAATTTGATATGAAATAATTGACCATAATGTGGAAAAGTTCGTATTTTCAACACAATCGAGTGCAGAGGACGAGATACGTGATAAGCATGTGTTCGTTAAGGCGAAAAGAGTTTTAACAAAAGAGAATTCACAATCACGAAGTAAACGTTATCGATGTTTTGACTTTTAATTTTAAAAGGATTGCGAGCGAAGCGTGCCTCGCGTGACGAGCACGAACTTGCGCAAATTGCAGATTTTTTTATAGGATTTTTAAGTTCTGGATAGAGTAGCTAAAAGACCTTTCGATCATTATAAATAAAATATATTTTACAAATTTCCAGGTTTTTCAGACATGACAACGACCCCAAATATGCGCAAAGATAGAATAATATATCAGCTGAAACAATATTTTGAATTGACGCCTGATGATTTGGACAAAGAATGTAACGTTGACTTCCACAGAAGGTGGCGTAGAATTGGTCGTGCTCTTAAAAAATTTAATGAAATTTACCAGGGTATCGTTGACGACGCATCAGATTCCAATGAATCTTATCTTCAAAGCGTAAAAGAACGTATTTCGGATGAATGTCGCAAAAGTAAACCTTACAAGAAGGCAGCAATTGTCGTCATTAAAACAGCGCTACCATGCGCCGAGAAAGAAACCCAGGACAATATTTTTGAAACTTCTAAAAATCACCTTTGCTAAAACCTGTATCCACTCAAGCCACTGTAAGTTCGTTTAATATCTTTTTAGCAGTTGCTTATTATAATTTTAGAAATAGTTTTCTTTTTCTGTGCACTGACATTAATTTTTTAAAGTAAAATTTAATTACTTATCTCTTGGTTGACCACTGATTTTTTTTTTGGGAAAATTAATTCTCTTTTGTTGAAAATTCACCAGTTAGGTTAAAAACAAAACCATTTTTTTAAAATCGTTCTTCTTTGTTGAAAATTAACTGTTTCAACTAAAAGTTTGAACTATTCCATGTTTTACTAAAAATGAATATTATTTAGTCGTAAATTTAAGTGTTTAATTAAAAATTCATTTAATTAATAAATATGTTACTTTTAGTTGATCGGGAACATTGAAAAAATTAACCAGAATAAAACTGTGAAAGGACTGAGAATTCGAAATCTTCCGCCGAATTGCCACACAGTTGCAGGAAATGCACTTTTTCAATTCAAAAATGTCCAAAGCCTTCAATTTTGGTCCAACTTTGATTTTTTTTAAAGTTCATTAACGGAAATTTTGTACATAAAATTTTTTTACGTTTTAATAACTGATTTTGCAAACTTTATATTGTCTTAAATGAATATTTACGGACTCATTCAGAATAATTCGTTAATTTTTCAATTTATTTGTTTTAAACAAATTTTATAAATAAATTAGAGAATAGTCTTATTATCTGTAAACAAACATTTGTTTGATTAAAGTGCTTCATATAATTGCAGGAATAATATTTAGTTGAAAAACTAATTGAAAAGTGTGTAATTAACATTGTTATAAACAATTCTTGTGGCAAAATATCAAAATTTGAGGTTTTTTAAAATTCTAGTTTCCTTCAATCACTAGAAAGTCTTTAGGTGTTCCTTAAGATAATGAATATTTGTTAATTTTTGATAAACTATAATTATTTAATATCTTATAAATAAATTCAAAATTTTGGCCATTCGCGTTGAACACAATTTTTTTGCACTGGAAATATTTTCAGCCGTTGGACGAATGACTGCTACTCACAAAAATATTTTAAAGATAACAAAATACATTGTTATAAATGATTCTTATCCGTTTATAAATATTTAGATTAATACATTTTACCAAATATTATCGAAGATATACATATTCTTTTTGACCATATCTGTACCTATTCTGGCTATCAAAGAAAATTTAAATTTGGTAAATCCTTAAGTTTTAACATTTTCTCGCAAGAATTATTTATAACAGTGGTTATTATAAACTTTTAAATTATTTTTGTAATTAGATGTCATTCCTACATAAATGTGAAGCACTTTTAGCGAAAAGCAATGTTACTGGTCATAGGACTATTGGAAATTTTGTTCATAAAGTTTATTAATAACAAATAAATGGAATAATAAACAAATTATCTGTATTCTGTGACGCCCTTAGCAGTCGTTCAACAAAATATAAATTTTCCGGATTAGTTATTCTATTAGTGAAAAAATTTTTTATATAAAAATAGAGGAGACAAAAGTCCGAAGTGTCAAGCTCTTTAAAATTATATGAATATTAATTAAAATAAAAATTAAAAATCGGACCGAAATTAAAGGCTCTGGACATTTTTTAACGCAAAAAGAGCATTTCTTGCCACTGTGTGACGATTCGGCGGACGATTTCAAAATCCCGGTCATTTTCCTCTTTTTCCTGGTCAAGGTTTTTAATTTGGGGAACATAGAAAAACTTGATCGGGAAAAACCGGGAAACGAGCAGAAATTAAAAATCATTCCATTTCTAAGCATCAAATAAATCATCCATTCTAAGCATACTTACACAAAACAGAGCAAAAAATGGTAAATTAAATAAATTTAAGAATAAATACGTATATTTTCGAATAAAAAATATTAATTTTTAACAAAACATGGAATAGTTAAAACTTATAGTTAAAAAAATTGGCATTTAGTTTCAAAACAAAAAGATAAATTTTTAAATTAAGTGTTGAATCTGCAACTAAAATGATTGAATTTTTGACAGCGAGACGAATTTTAAACCAAAGAAATTAATTCCTTTCAAAAAAGATGAATTTGTAGAATTCTCGACATTCGTGGAACTCAAGAAATTTAAGCAATTCAATAAATGTGTGGAATTTAAAAAACTTATAAAATTTAAGGAATTCATCAAATTCAATAAATTCATAGAAGTCATGGAATTTAAGGAATTTATAAAATTCAAGTAATTCTTGGAATTCATGGAACTTAAGGAATTTAAGCAATTCATAAAATTCAAGGAATTCATGGAATTCAAGGATTTTATGGATTAATGGAATATAAGGATATAGTTGAATATAAGGAAATCGTTAAATAAAAGGATTTCATGGATTTCAAGGAATTTATGGAATTCATAGAATTCAAGGATTTAATGGAATTTATGGAATTCAAGGATTTCATGGAATTCAAGGATTTCATGGAATTCAAGGATTTCATGGAATTCAAGGGATTCACGAAATCCAAGAAATTCAAGGAATTCGCATAATTCATGGACTCCATGAGATTCGCAAAATTCAAAGAATTTACGTAATTTATTGAATTCACGGAAGTCAGGGATTTCATGGAATTCAAGGAATTCATGGAATTTATGGAATTCATTGAATTTATGGGACTCGCGGAATTCACGGAGTTCAATGGATTCGTGGAACTCATGAAATTTATGGTGCACTATCAAGAATTCTTACAATACACGTATCTCCATTTTAACTGAAATGTTGACTTTTTAATCAAAACGATAAAGGGGGAGGGTCGGTAAGGCCGGTTTTTGGCCTAATTTATTTTTGGACCAAAAAATCTGAAAAAATCATGGTAGTATCTTATAAGTATCCCGAGTCGATTGCACGCTAAACGGACTACCCTCCACCCCCCAGCCACCCCTACAAATATAGGAAACACCACTACCCACCAACTGTATTTTCGAGAGATTTGACACTCTTAAACATGTATTCTGAAGTTAGCTCGGGTTTACTATGGTTTTCGGGGTTGCCGAATACAAATCTGGCGTCCTTTGACTTTTATAGCGTCAGGTTCAAGGTCATTGGAAGGTCAAATTGAAAGAAAACGGTAAAAAAATCAAAAAAAATACGTTATAGGTTTTTGGAGTCGCTAATTACGAATCTGGCAACCGTTGAGCTCTATCGCTTCAGGTTCAAGGTCATTTGAAGGTCATTTGAAGGTCAAATCGAGAAAAAACGGTAAAAAATTTAAAAAATATATGTTATAGGTTTTTGGGGTCGCTGA
>NC_046659.1:127597789-127602996 GCF_010883055.1 Belonocnema kinseyi | reverse complement strand
TGGTGTCCGCTGACCTTTATCGCGTCAGGTTCAAGGTCAGCGGACACCAGGTTCATAATCAGCGACCCCAAAAACCTATAACATATATTTTTTATATTTTTTACCGTTTTTTCTCGATTTGACCTTCAAATGACAACGAGATGAATTTTTAACCTAAGAAAATCAATTTCTCTAAAAAAAGATTAATTTCAATTTAACCAGGAGAGATCAACTTTAACGAAAAATTTAATAATTAAAATTTTAGTCAAAAAATGAATGTTCAATCAAAGAGATGAATTTTGATGGGGTATTTTAGAATATTTTAATCGAATAGTAGTTGCATTTTTGGTTTAAAAACAATACAATTTTTACCAGAAAAGGAAACAAATTTCCAACAAAATAGTTTCACTTTTGGTAACAAATTCTTTTTATTAAAAAAAAATAAAAATTTCTATCAAATAGCTCGTATTTCAACAATTTTCAATTTCCTCAAGAAAACAATTTTCAACAATTGAGCTATAATTCTTTGCAAAAATTAGAGTCACTTGAAAAGAAGGTTTGAAAATATTAATTTCGAATTTGAAATCAGTTCAAATAGTACTGTCTGCGTGTACTGGGAAAATCTGGCTTTTTGTACCAAAATTACGATGCAAATAGTCCACTGCCTAATTTGCAAAGATGTATTATAGACTTTGGCAGATTTTATACAAAAAATTCAGCAGCTTTTTAAGAATTTTTTGAAAGACTTCCGAAGAATAAAAAACATTTACTTGGAAAATTGGAAATGATGTTTTATTTTTAAACATTAGGTTTAAAATAATGTTTTTAAAGATTTAAAAACATTTACAAAATTATCGAAAATGAATATGGAAGATTCTAAGGACATTTATTTCATTTGATAGGATTTTAAAAAAGTGGTTAGAAGAAAATTTAGGAAAAAATCGAATGATTTAAAAAGATGCTTAGAAGTTCTGCAAAATTCCTAACAATAATTTAAAATTTGAAACAATGTAAAACAACATGTAAAGGTTTCAAGATTTTTAAATAAAATTTCGAACTATTTTAAGGACTTTTTAACTATTTACATAAACATAATTTTTATTTTTATTTAAGAAGTGTTCAGCTTATCCAAAAATGGGGTGTACTTCCGAAAAGTGGATATGCCCGATTTTCTTCCCACTTCGTATACTAATGTATTTTGACGCGCTGATTACGAATATGATAGTGAAAATTGGCGCGAATTTGATTTTCATGACGAAATCATCAAAAAACCATTAAAATTATGGGGTTTTAAGTTTATCTCAGCTAATATGCAACATTTAAATAAAAATGTTTTAAATAAAAGTTGTAGACATTATCGAAATACACATTTTTTATTCCAAACATTTTTTTATAAGAATGATTTTTTCCGAGAAACTCGGAAAAATGAAAGTGACAGAAGTCTATAACCCCATGAGGCGTTGAAAAGGGGGGTGTACTTCCGAAAAGGGGATATGCCCGATTTTTTTCGCATTTCGTACACTTATGTAGTTTGACGCGCTGATTACGAATATGATAGTGAAAATTGGCGCGAATTTGATTTTCATGGTCAAATAATCAAAAAACCATAAAAATTATGGTTTTTTAAAAAGTTTATCTCAGCTAATATGCACTGGAAAAATATTTTCAATAAAAGTTGTAGATCTCATCGAAATACACATTTTTTATAGCAAGCATTTTTTTATGGGAATGATAGTTTCCCAGAAAATCAGTGGTGGATCCATTAGTTTCGTCTTATTGCCTACTCACGCTCTTCACCGCGAGAAGGTTGGATTAATTTGAAGAGCATATATTTTTTTTATATTTGATTATCCCTGTCCCTTTTTCAACGCCCCGTGGGGGGGGGCGAAAAGGCACCCCTTTGACTGGTCACATAAATAATGTAAGATCGCATCCCTGCCCCCTTTCCAACAACCCGTGGGGGGGGGAGGCACAACTGTGACGGCCTGTCGGAAAAGGGGCATCCCTGCCCCTTTTCCGACAGCCCGTGAGGGGGGGAAGGCACCCCTGTGGCTGGTCATAGAAATAATGTGAGGTCAGGCCCCTGCCCCTTTTCCAGCGCCTCATGGGGTTATAGACTTCCGTCGTTTCCATTTGGTCGAGTTTCGCGGAAACAATCCTTCCTATAAAAAAGTACTTGGGATAAAAAATGCGTGTTTCGATGAGGTCTACAACTTTCATACAAAATATTTTTTTTGAATTTTGCATATTAGCTGATATAAACTCAAAAAACCATAATATTTATATTTTTTTGATGATTTTACCATGAAAATAAAATTTTCGCCAATTTTCACTATCATATTCGTAATCAGCGCATCAAGATACATCGGCATACGCAGTTTGAAGGAAATCGGGCATATATCCGCTTTTCGGAAGTTTATCCCAAAAATGTAATCGTTCAATTTTTAATGATTCGAGCTTAAAATTGCTTAAAATTATATATTTTTTTAATGCGTTGCTTAATTCGTAAATATTTCGAATTTAAAATGATAAAGTGGATTTATATTTTCGGAACTGAATCTGAAATGACAGATTGGAAATTTGATTCAAGATTTCAAAAAATCATTTAAAATTAAATCACAAGTTTAGAGTCCCGAATTTTCATGTTGTAAGCTAAATTTTGAATTTTTCCTCTTGCTAAAAATTATTTCGTGAATAAAATTGAAATCTTTTAATTTTAAAAATCATAATTGAAAAAATGCATAATTTTTAATCAATTTAAATTTAGTTAAGAATTAATTTATTATTAATTTGTTAGCTTTAGGTAAATTTCGAATTCTTAAAATTTGCATTATAGAATTTTTGTTCATTTTTAATGTTGTCCGCTTAAAATTACTTTGTATTGAAAGTTTTATTCAAATAATTATATTTCGAAGTTTTATAAACGACATTTTTTCCATTTAGAATGCTTCTAGTTAGAAAAGAAAAATTCAGTACACAACATTGCCTTCTCAAGTTATTCAATTTTGGGCATTCTATAAATGTCCTATTTTCGACCTTTTATCTCAAATCAATTTCAATGTATTCAATTTTAAACGAGTTTATTCAGAACGCATACTATATAAACAATTTTTAGTTAATAAATATTTAAATTTTCTACATTAATAATAAATACTGGCTAATTTAACCATTTTTGCCATTTGTGAAAAAATAAAATTGTTGAAGGTCACAAGACTAGTTTATTTAAATTTTTCATTTTATATAACAAATAAATATTGTTTAAAATAAATATTTCTTTATTTTCAGAGCGAAGCAAATCAACGAAGGCGCGTAAATAAGTGGAAAGACAACGAAGGGACAATATATATGACGACTTGGAGTCTTTTACTTATTTATCAATCTGATTATCTGCTGTACTATATACGGGTTTTACTGCGATTTTCCTTGTGTACTACGAAAAAAGAAATATTAAATATTGTAGGTGAATACTAGTACAGATATTGTTTTGATTATTCAGTCTTGTAAGACGGGCGCAGCCGCTTGGGCCTTGAACATATTAATGTTATTATAAATTATTATTATGAATTATTATTATAAAATACAATATTATACCATACATTATTTTATATTATAATTATAACTAAACTAATTAACGTAAAATAAAGAGTGATTACTAACAGCAGTCAATTATCTTATAATTTTATGTGCAGGATTCATGCTCATTAGGGTTGTTCAAAACTGCATGGAAATTTTTTTTGCATGATCAAGGGCAACGAATGCCCCCTATTTTATTCTAAATCCGAAAAAAAAATTCCCCAATTTTTTATTTTTATTTTTTTCATTTTAACTGGTGCCGGCTTTTATTAGAAATTCCCCATGTAAAATGATGGGGAAGAATTACTTTTTTGCATTTTTAGAATAATTTGTTAGGGTTTGAAAAAATTTCACAGGAAATTATGAGGGCCTGTAGAGAATTATGCAACATAGAATTTCATCGATCAGAATATGGGTTTGAAACCTCTAACACACCCTTACGAGTACCTGAAAACTACCCTTAAAACAAAGAATTTAAATTCTTTACAAATCGACCTTTTGAACACTGTATTCTTGTATTTTCTTTCTTAAAATTATTAATATTTCTCTGGTATAATATTTATTATTATTGGTTAATTATTTTTAATTATGTAAACAAATGAAATTTGTTTTTTTCGAAAATTCGTTTCTTCCACTAAAAATTATTACTATTAGTCTTATGGAATATTTAATAGCATTAGTTTATTAATTTTCAATCGTTTAAACAATTATTTAAATACAATTAAAAACGAATTAGCTAATGTTAATAAATATATTACTAGGCCGATAGTGATAATTTTTAGGGAAGACACGAATTTTCAAAAAAAAAATTTATTTCAACAAATCAAATTTGTTTAAACATATTCCACTTGACTAGTAGTAATAATTTAAAGGGGGGGGGGGATTTTTGAGAAAAAAATATTTAAAGAAATTCGATTTGTTTCAATAATAAACAATTAATTAACCAATGATAATGAATTTTACAGAATCTCTTTTTTCAGTAAAGAAATATTACTTTTTTTTTATTCGGATAAATGAAAATTGATTTTTAAATAGTTACAAGTTTTGTTATGTGCACTTTATTTAATTTAAAATAGAGTTGCAAGACATAATTGTATATTGTTTACACACAATTTTCGTGTTTTGAAAATATAAAATGATCATGTGTTATGCTAATTTAAACTAAATTAGTTTTAGGGAACTGATTTTTTAATTAAAAAAAAATGTTAATCTAGCCGACTCCAAAAAGTTAATTTTTCCTTAATGAAAAACTAATTCCTTTATTATGCAGAAATTTCTTTCATAATTCTCGATTTTATATTCTTACTTGCTATCTGAAATAGTTAATATCTTGGTTCATATTTTTATATTTTTAATTGGCGATGCAATGATTCCCGCGTCCTGTAGCGCGCATTTAATGTTGCTCTTTTTAAATTATTAAGTACTGATTTTGGTTAAAAAAAAAACTAAATTAACAAAAATAAGTTTTTCAGTCAATGAAGTCAAAGACCATAGAAAATTTCATTTTAACATGTCATTAATAATAGAAAATTAAATGCGGATATTTTTGTATGTACGGGGGTGGATTGATAAGTTTCCGGCCTGACCAAGAGATGGCGCCACTAGGCCTACCTTGAGGTGGCGTTCTATAGTACCATCCTTAGATAGCTTGTAGC
>NC_046659.1:127545892-127597689 GCF_010883055.1 Belonocnema kinseyi | reverse complement strand
AGCCTTGGAGGAGATTATGTTGAGAAATAAAAAAAAAAAATTCTTAAAAACGTTGTTTTTCTTGGTCAGGCCGGAAACTTATCAATCCACCCTCGTATGTTTATAAAAACCTAGTGATATTAGAAAATAAATGGCAATAAAAAAAGGTTATAAGGTTTGAAAAATGTTTAAAAATACAATTATACAATTATATTTTATATATTATATATTATATACAATTATATTATACACAATTATATTATATACAATATTATATTATTATACAATTATAATATTTTCTTGATCATTTAAAAAAATGGTATGCGTTTTTTAAACAAAATATTTAAGCAAAAAAAAAATTCAGTAACATTTTTTAAAATTTTATTAAGAATGCATTTCATTTTAGAAAAGAAAGATTAAAAATTTAAAATCAAGAATTTTCCCAATGAAATAATTGACAATGCAAGGAGGAAGCAAACCAATATTTTTCGTCCGACTACAGTGAGACTCAATCACTTGTAACCTGCAAGTTCTTGCACGTTTCTCTACAGAAATAAATTTTCTTCTGATTTCAAAGTATTTTATATTTGAAAGAAAAATAAAGTATCCATCACTTTTTTAAATAGGTAATATTTAAATTAGCGATTAATTTTTTTCTAAATATTTTTAATTATTGTTTAGGAATTGTTATTTTAAATAAAAAACTGAGTTAAGAAGTATTATAAAAGAATAAAATAAAATAGAAAACTGCGTTTTACAGAGTATTTTAAAAATCAGAAAATATTTATTGGTCAGTAAGGTTATTAACGCAACTTTAAACTCAAAACTTCTATATTTTTATAAGCATTAGATAGTTTTTAGATAGTTCAATTATTTTTTACATATTTTAAAATGTTGTTTTATTGTTGTTTAATGTTGTCTATTCCATATTTAAATCTTAGTAGAAAACTTATGATAAAAGAATTCTATAAATTGAAAACTGTGCGTTTTATGAAAATTTTCGTATAGCAGAACATTATTTTTTGTCATTGATGTTAAATAAAATATTTTTGTATTTGCAACTTTTCTGTGTTATTTTTTTACTTTGGGTCGTTTTTAAGCGTTTTAAATATTTTTAAACAAGAATTGGGTCCCTTGTTAAATAAGAAAAACTCAATTTGCTTTTTCATATAGTTCAAATTATTGTTCAAGAAATGTTATTTTGCATTAAAAATTGAGTAAGTGAGTATTATTTAAAAGAGTTGGATAAATTAAAAACTGTGCATTTTATGGAGATTTTTGCACAGCAGAAAGTCGTTTTAGGTCTTGAAGGTTATTAAACCATTTTTCGACTTGAATTTTGTATTGTTTATTACTTTGAGTTATTTTATAACATTTTTAAATTCATTAATAAAAAAAAAAGTATCGATCCTTTTTGAAATAAGTAAAATGGAACACACTCATATGAATTAGTACAATTTCGCATAATAACTTGAGAAATATCTGTCATTTACATTTACAGAGTAACTTAAAAAAACAATTTTTACTTCATTGATAAAAATAATGATCCTGATTCTACATAATGAGATCAATCAATTTTCTTTTTAGTTGAGTCAATATTTCATTTAAAAAAAATATTTTTTGAAATAAGCAAATAATATAAAACAAATTATTCCAACAACTCAGCAGAGAAAAAAAAGTTCATTAAAATTGGAGCGTCTTTGCGGTCCGGCAGTGAAACTTTGATAAGAGTTAATTTTCGTAGACGTGTTTTCCACTAGAGTTAAATTTTTTTTTCCTCGTTTTGAAGGTTTTTGTCTCAAAAATCGCAAAAACAGTATATAAACGGCCCGTTATACTTATTTCGACCGCAGTACAAGAAAAAAAGGGCTGTCCAATTTTTCTCGTATATTATTGTGAAAAACCATCATGAAAGTCTTAATTTTTGCTTTGCTGGCACTTCCTGTCTGTGAGTACACGTCAAGAAATTAAGTTTATCAAACTAATTATTAGTTATTTCGCATGCAATTAATTTAACTATTCTGTTGGTAATTAAAAATGAATAATTTAACAGCCTCTTAAAAATTTGATAATTTAATTCAATTTTTAACGTTACACGAAAGCATGAAATAAAATACGTTTTCTAATATCTGCTTAGAAAACTGGGTATTAATCCAAAAATGTTAATTTCACCCTGCATTCATTAACATTTAATCTGCATTGAAAAAATAAACAACAAAGCAACCCAGTAGTTGAATTTCTTATAACAAATATTAATTTTCAAGAAAGAATGTAATAACTAATATACCAATCCAAAAATATTTTTACTTTTATTTAAAAACAGTTGAATTGGAACAAAAAAGATTATTATGCATCGAAATAGTCCAATTATCAATCGAAAAAGATAAATTTTTAACAGTTCTCTCTTAAACCAAAAAATATTGAATATTTTCTAAGACAGACGTATGTTCTACAAAAAATGTAATATTTAATTCCAAAAATATTGATTTTTCAAAGAGAAGTTAATTTTCAACCAAACAAATCATTTTAAATGAAGAAAATTAATTTCCAGCTGAAGAAGACACATTTCAAACGAAATGGTTACTTCATTAATCGAATGTATGAGTTTTGAACCAGAATTAGGAATATGAAAAAGAATAAATTTTTAACAAAGCAGTTTAAGTTTAAACCAAGTAATTGAATTTTTCGCCAAAAAATATAAATTCTAAAGAAGAATGTAATAGTTGATACTTAAAATGATAAATATTTTCGATTTTTAATTAAAAAGATTCGAATTCGTCCTAAAAGATAAATTTTCTACCAAATTTGTCTATGTTCCTAAAGAAAAACCCGAAGATTTCCAAATATCTTTTTAATTAACTCTAATTGTTGATAAAATTGTTTTTGAATCTTTCTGATTATTTTTAAGAAAAACAGAATACTGTTGCCTTTTTTATTAAAGAATGATTTGAAGTTTAAAGTTTCCCTTTAGCAAATAAATAGAAATAAAATTCCTCATTTCGAAACTACTATCTAAGGAGTATGTGAGCTACTAGGTCAAAGGAATTATAATCTCTTTGATTAGGTGGACAACAACAATGAGTACGTGATTTTTGTTTCACTTGTTTTTTATATTCTTATCATTTATGATTAAGAAAGTTTTAGAATTGTCTGAAATTTGATACAACAGTTTTTAAACGGATCTTCACATCACGAGACTCCCGAATCCGAAAATCAATTTTTACCATTACGTTTGTCTGTCCGTCCGTTCGTCCGCAAAAAGGAACGAATAAAATCGTTCTTGGGACACTCTTTTTAGGTCCCCTACAAATTATTAGTATTAGACTAGTGGAATATTCATTAACATCAGTTTATATATTTTCAATTGTTTAAACAATTGGAATTTCTTTAAATATATTTTATAAAAATTAGTAATATTTCTTTAGTGGAATATTTATCAACATTGTTTGATTAATTTTTTTATTTGGAATTTGAAAAAAATCAAAATTATTAATTGAATATAACTGATAAATTAATGATTAATCAGTAATTAATTATTACTGACAAATATGACGCTAGACCCACAGTAATAATTTTTATTTAAAAAAAAATTCGACACAAAATTGTTCAAACCAATTTGATTTGTTCAAACAATTAAAAACGAATAAGCTAATGTTAATAAATATATCATTAGGCCAATAGTGATAATTTTTAAGGAAAAAACGAATTAAAAAAATATATTCAAACAAATCAAGTTTGTCTTATTTGTGAAAAATAACACTGCAAAAAATTTTTTGTGGAAAAACGACACAAGTTACAAAACGAAATTATTTAACAAAAAGTTTTGTCCGGAAAAGAACTCCCGAATCCGAAAATCAATTTTTACCATTACGTCTGTATGTCCGTCCGTTCGTCCGTAAACACGATAACTCTCACAAAAAGGAACGGATAAAATCGTTCTTGGGACACTCTTTTTAGGTCCCCTACAAATTATTACTATTAGTCTAGTAGAACATTCATTAACATCAGTTAAATTATTTTCAATTTTTTAAACAATTGGAATTTCTTTAAATATATTTTATAAAAATTAGTTATATTTCTTTAGTGGAATATTTATCAACATTGTTTGATTAATTTTTTTATTTGGAAATTAAAAAAAAAAAAATTATTAATTGAATATAACTGATAAATTAATGATTAATCAGTAATTAATTATTACTGACAAATATGCCGCTAGACCCACAGTAATAATTTTTATTTAAAAAAAAATTCGACACAAAATTGTTCAAACCAATTTGATTTGTTCAAACAATTCAAAACGAATAAGCTAATGTTAATAAATATATCATTAGGCCAATAATGATCATTTTTAAGGAAAAAACGAATTAAAAAAATATATTCAAACAAATCAAGTTTGTCTTATTTGTGAAAAATAACACTGAAAAAAATTTTTTGTGGAAAAACGACACAAGTTACAAAACAAAATTATTTAACAAAAAGTTTTGTCCGGAAAAGAACTACAAATTTTTATAAATCACTTTTTAATAGGACAATTGAAAAATACTATTAAAGATAAAAGACTTTTATATCAAAATATCTCGATTTTTAATTTATCGTCATTATTAATACATAAATTCATCTTACCTATATAATTCTATATTAAAAATGATCAGTGCTCAGAAAAATTTAAAAGTTTTACTTATAATAAAATCATTAAATCAGTCTGTTACATTTTTTATTTTTAAATTATGCAATGTGAAATTAAAATATGAATGATCGAAATTTTGAATTTTGTTTTCAAATTCAGGCTCTTAAACTGTTCAATTTTAAACATAATAATTTCTTAATTTTGGCATTTCAAACTCAGTTTCAAAAAATCTGAAAATAAATTGTACCATACATTATTGTTGAAGCTTGAAACTTTTTAATTACATAAATCCTCCTGAACAATCGAATACTATACAATAAAAAATTTTAAGCCTACCAAATTTAAAGATTTCAAAATCAGGCACAGACAAATCAAACTTTTTTAAATATTAAACATTAAATATTTTCAATATTTGAATCTAGAAGCTTTCGAGAATTTAAAATCAAATTTATTAAAATTTTAGCATTCTCATATCGCAAGAAACCTAAAAGTATTTGATAAGTTTTTGTAATAAAAATTTTGAAAAATGTAATGAGTTATTTACAATTTATTAAGTCTTGGTATCAAAATATTGGCGCCATTTTACGTTTTATAATGATTCTAATCGTCTTCAATTGGGTATCTTATATAGTGAGTTGGAGGTTAACTTGTCACTACATAATTTTGATATTGTTTTAATTATTTACAAGCTGTTTTGTGCTTTTTTTAAACAAATAAATTTTCAATTTTACACAAATCTAATACCCTCTCTGATGAGAATGTAAAAATGATTTATTTTTCATGAATAATTTTTTGATATTACAGTTCTTGGTTTTAATGGTAAAATATAACATTAAAAGCATAAAAAAATATATTTTTCTGAAACCCCACACACAAAACGAAAGAGAAATTAAAAGACAAACGTGATAATGGGAATGTTCCCACACAGTGGGCAGATTTTTTCACATTCTCATCCTAATGAGAAGGTATTGGTTTTCTTTAAAATTTTCCTTTGTCCGTTTTCATCAAATCTCCACTTTTCAAGACCCCCTGAGTCAGAAAAACGATTTTCACGAAAGTGTTTGTCTGTCTGTCTGTCCGTCTGACTGTAGTCTGTAGTCCGTTGTCTGTGGTCTGTATTCTGTCGACACGTTAACTATAGAAAAATTGATCAGACTGGATTCTGCTTAGGGACACCTTTTGAGGCCTAAAAAGAAAGAAGGAGTTCGAAAACCGACTATTTTTGATGAAAATTCCAAAAGCGAACGCATTTTAAAAAATGTTCGAAATTTCATTTTTCGAGAATCAAAAATTCTATATAAAAGTTATTCATATCACTTTTTAATAGGACGCATAGTTTTTGTTTTCAGTCGTGAAAAACTACATTAAAAATAAAAAAATTAAAATTTGTTGGACTAACGACACAAGCTACGAAAAAAACGAGAAGAAAATTGTTCATCAAAAAAAGAGCTAAAAACATTTATTGAATATTTTTTATAGGGTGCATAGTTTTCGTTTTATGCGTAAAAAACAATTAAAATAAAAAAGTTAATTTTCTGACAAACGACACAAGCTATGAAAGAGATAAATGAACAAATGTTACGCTTTTAAAAAAAACTGAAATCTAATGGAAAATTTTCATGCATAACTTTTGATATGACACTTAGTTTTTGCTTTGGTCGTAAAAAACAACATTCAATATAAAAGAATTAATTTTTTTAAATAACGTTACAAGGTATGAACTAAAATTAACAGAAAAAAGTTGTTCACCTGAAAAGATATATAAATTTATTATTAATCATTCTTAGATAGGACTAGCAGATTTTATTTCAATCGTAAAAAATAAGATTCAAAACTAAAACATTAAATTTTCGGAAAAAGTACAGAAAAAAAGTAAGAGGACATAGCACCTTATACGGGTTCCCGTATAGAACACTAAATAGGGCCCTATATACTTTCCTGCATTAGACACTATGTAGATGCTTGTAATTTTTCTTTAATCATAGATTAAAATAATAATGATAAATACAATTTGTGCATTATATTGCAATAACTAAATAAGCAGTCCCGAGCAGAGTTACATACAAAATGTATTATATTTAATATAAATGTGTTGAGTATTATGTGTGAAAGTGGAGATTTTGGAAAAAATGGAGTACGAAGCTCGAGATACGTGATTAAAATGTGTTCGTTAAAGCCAAAAGAGCATTAACAAAAGAGAATTTACAATAACAATACTACAGTTGTTGATCCGTTGACCTTTGATTTTAAAAGGTCTGTGCACGAATCACAAGAATGTGCGAAAACGTAAAGGCCAAGTGCGTAGCGCGAGGTTAATACATAATCGAGCGCGAAGCGCGAGATCCAAAAGATTTTTTTGATTGTTAATGATGTTTTTCATGATCAAATAAAAAACTAGGCATCCTATCGAAAAGTAATTCATAAAAAATTTGGAGATATATTTCAATTGCATAATTTTTCTCAACTCATCTTTAAGCGTATTCTGCATAGTTTGGCCGAAAAATGTAATTTTTCATTATTTTGTATAGTCAAAAGTTTAAATTTTTGATTTTCTAAAAATATTTAAAAAGTCATGATAATCTGATAGGGCATTCAGAAATGCTATAAATAAACAAACCGAGAATTTTTAAATTTAAAAAAATTGGTCTCAAAAATATTCAAAATGTGCCCACTTTTTGAATTTTCATCGAAAATGGCTGGCTTAAGAACTTGAACTTTAGTTTAGGACACTGAACTAGTGTGCCAAAGGCCAATCTAATAGATTAATTTTTTTATGTTATTGTCCAAACAGATAGACATACAGAAATACAAAAATACAGACATGCCAACAGACAGACACATTCATCAAAAACTGTTTTTTCGATTCAGGGGGTCTCAAAACGTGGAGGGTTGGCAAAAACTGGTGGGTCGAATTTTATACAAATCTAATACCTTCTCTGATGAGAATTTTGAAAGAATCAATTTTGTTGCGAAACATTTTGCTCGAACGATTATTTCACTCACAAGATCACAATACTCTGTCCGTTCGGATCAATTTGATCTTATTTTTTTCTCTGACTTTGCTTTGATTCTATGCATAATCCAGTATCAGATCATTATGATCTCAATAGTAGATCATTCACTTCGGTCGATCAAAATCAAAAAAGTATTAAATTATCAAATTTTAATCGCTTTGAATTTATAATTGTTCAAATTCAAAAGTTTTCCATTTTTAATTATTTAATTTAAACGCTTTCAAGTATACATAAAACAATTTTAATTCCTCTGAATTTTCAGTGATCTATTTTTTAAGTATACAATTTCTAAGGTTTTGACATTGCCCTATTTTATAAATTTTTTATCTGAAATCATTCAATTTTATGATTCTTCAATTCAAACTAAAAAAAAAATTAAATTTTCTTTCAAAATAATAAATGTTTGATAACCTTAAGCAGTTAATTATTGCAAAAACAGTACTAACTGACAAAACAAATTAGGGTGAAGACCTCGTTACCTAAAAATATTATTACTTTCAAGTCAAATTTTGTTTTCAGGTACTGATAGAACAGTTAATAAATATAATAAAAATAATAATTTAGGTGTAATAATAAAGAATTTTTGAAAAGTGAAACATCTTATTTAGACACACTTTAAAAAAAACTATGATTTAGTACTGTTTGATAAAGGCTGTAACATCTAATAGATAGGAAGTAGAATAACAATAATAGTTATTTAGGTTTGTTCATTGAAAATTATTCAAATGTAAAAAATAATTTTTTTAATCATATAAATCTTTACAATATTACTTAATTAATTGGCTAAATCAAATTTTATACTACAAGTTTACAATTTTTACGAAAAATTAATGAAAATGAGACAAAACATGGGGAAAAATTTATAATTGTATTGTTTGTGAAGTGAAGTAAAGAAATTGAATTCTGAGATTATGGCTTTTGCTCCAAGACTCTTTAATTAAATTATTCCGAATAAAAATAAATGTAATTTAATCATAGAGAAGACCAAAATAAAGATCACATTAAAGTAATATCTTTTAAAACAGAGTTGAGAAGTCAGAAATAAAACAAGTATTTTGATAAGGTTAACATCCCGTTTTTACAACAGATGTGTGTAATGTTTTTCAGTCCTAAAAACTTTTTTTCCCATGAGTCGATTTTAAAACAATAGGTAAAACGTAAGAGAGGATTTATAACATAACTAAAATGTAAATTACATGAATAAAGTAGAGAAGTTTTTACTGCTGATTTGTTAGAAATTATATTTCAATAAAATCTTTTTTAATTATACAATCAATATCACAGCATAGCCATGCTTTTGCTAGCATATTTGTTTCCATTGTCTTTTTTCTTTGATTTAGTTTGATTAAAAATTATTAGACGACAGAGCAGTTTTCTACGATTTTGAAATCTGTGCATTGGTTCGCGGCATTCCTTTTTTTTGCAGCCAGCAGATCAGGAAAAACTCTTTTTTTTAAGCCATTTCGACATAATCACTTAAATATTTATTACTTAAAATCACTGAAACCGTTGCTTTCACAAACTGCCGTGACGGAGCTTAGAAAAAACAACAAAGCATCTGTTATGGAAGCGCAGCTGTCGAGACAACGACGCCACATAGTTCTTGCGTTAAAATTTCAGAGAATTAAAAGAAAACGTAAAAATTCTATGGAAAATATGGAGCTTCAAAGGAGAGAATAAAAATATCTTTAGGAATGGCTACGTAGGAGTTAGTAGAATAAGCAGTCGCAAAGTAGGGGAAATACTTCCACTCGGATCGTCGAAGTAGAGCCTATATTTCGACTCGGGTAATCTCTAAAAAATCACTAATCGTTTGAAAACGGTTAATTCAGCGAATGGTTAATCGAATAAGTTAAACAAAAACAACTAACAATTGGAGGTCGCCAATTAAAGATTTTAGTTTTAACTCATGATTATTCGTAATTCTTTGAAATAAAGTTTAAAGTCAACGTTTTTGAAACTTTTATAAACATAAATCGTCTTTAATAGCGCTTCGTACATTTTAAGATCCTAATTTTAAAATACTTAAATTTTTAAACAAGCTTAGAATTCTTTAATTTTAATGCTTCAAGTTTGAATCAAATAGTTTAAAAATATTCTAGCAAGAAAAAATAATTTTTGATGTGTTTAAAATTTGTAATATTAACGACTTTGTGTGTTCATTTTCATTTTCAGAACTAATCAAAAATATCGATGCCAGTAAGAAAGTGAAAAGAGAACCACAAGACAATATATATGAAAACTTGGAATGTTTTAATAAATTATAAATCTAATTATCTGCTGTACTATACACGGGTTTTTCTGCGATTTTCCTTGTGTACAACAAAAAAAATTTGTTTTCGTAGGTAAATACTAGTGCTAAAAATGTGTTGTTTAAACAATTTTATAAGACGGGCGCCACCTCTAGTTTGTTAAATGTATTAATATTAATATTATAACAAAACTAATTACCATACAATAAAGAGTTCTCACTAACAGCAGTCCATTATCTTATAAATTTATATTCAGAAGACATGCTCTTTCTGTTTAAAAATGCAGTGCAATTTATTTGCAATTACATTAAAATTAGCATTCCTCCATCTTCAAAAATAAAACAATAACAATTTCTCCGGATCGAGAGTGAATGCAGCCTTATTGATCTATTATCATACAAGAAGGCGTATCCAAGACTGCAAGTGGCAGCAGAAGGGAAAATGAGTAGGGAAAAAACCAGTGATAAATTTTGAGTTAAAAAACCTATTTTTGAAACATTTATCACACGGATAGTTGTAGGGCTTGAATTTGATTATAATCTGCTTCAAACTTCTCTTATTTGCTACTTGCAAATGTTTATTTATATACGATAGACATGACTTGCCCAGATATAGTAATTTTCTATATTTGATTTCGAAAAATTAAATCTTTATCTCTAGATTTTTAAAGCGTGAAAAAATACCTAGTGAATTTATCAACAGTTTTTTTTCTTCGCCTTGTGTCCATATTTTGGAGCATGTATATGTATATGCGCCGTCCTTTATGTGTCGAATCTTAAAATAATTTAACAAAAACGAAGATTAAAGACAAAATAAAGCAAATGAGAAACGCAAAATGAGTAATAAAAGACAATTAGCATTCTATTTCTCCTTTTTTTGTTACTTATTAAGTTCATTTTGTCCTTATTTTTAGTGAAAATGAATAATAACATGACGATTTAAGAAGTACATTTAACTCTTCGTTTCCAGATCCTTGCACCCACTTTAAACCAGCTAAACTTTGTGTTGTCATTCACTTTTTTACATTCACGACCACTCACTTTACGCGTTTTGCTATCCATTTTTAATAGTTTTCTAATTTTCATCAGTGCATTCTGCAGCAGTGTGTCCCTCTGCGTTTCGTATTAGCGCTATCTGCGATAGTCAGAAGAACTCATTTGACTCCCCTCGCTGCCTCTCAATTACCTGCGCACAAGTTTTCAAAATTCGCCATTTCCTCTTATTGAGTTTACCGAACCTGCCCTGCATGCTTTGAAAAAGACGCATTGTGATGATCCGATTTTTTGTACACCTTCAGCACCTTCTCTTTACCCTAAGTCTAAGTAACAGTACGAGCGCGGCTCCCAGTTCGTTCTTATATTTACAAGTTACAGCACTGAGAAGCGACTAACCTCCGAGTTTTTTTTTAATATGGAAAAATCTGAGTTTCGAGTTTTGATCAAACACTACTATCTTCGCAAGAAAACGATATCCGAGACCAAGGCCAAGCTGGATAAGTATTACCCGGACTCTGCACCGTCGATTGGAACGATTCATAAGTGGTTTACCGAGGTTCGTTGTGGCCGTACGACCACAGTTGATGCTGAAAGATGTGGGCGCCCAAAAGAGGGCACTACACCAGAAAATGTCGAAAAAATCCATGATATAATGTTGAATGATCCCAAAGTGAAATTGAGAGAAGTAGCTAATACTGTTGGCATAACATTGGAACGTGTGGGCAATATTGTGCATTCAGTTTTGGGCATGAAGAAGCTCTTCGCGCGATGGGTGCCGCGTTTGCTCACAGTGGACCAAAAACGAATTCGTGTGACAACTTCCCAGTAGAATTTGGCATTATTTTCGCGTAAGCCGACCGAGTTTTTTCGCCGATTCATAACCATGGATGTAACCTGGATCCACTACTACACTCCTGAGTCAACGCAACAGGCAAAACAGTGGGTTCCACCGGGCCAATGTGCTCCGAAGCGTCCAAAAACGCAACAATGGGTCGGAAAGGTTATGGCTTCCGTATTTTGGGATGCACATGACATAATATTCGTGGACTATCTTGAAAAAGGTAAAACCATAACCGGAGCATACTATTCATCATTATTGGACTAATTGAAAATCGAAATCGCCGACAAACGAACGCATTTGAAGAAGAAAAAACCGCTTTATCATCACGACAATGCGCCTGTTCATTCATGCTTAGTTGCACAAGCAAAATTGCAGGGAATTGGCTTCGAATTGGTTCCTCAGCCACCGTATTCACCAGAACTGGCCCCCAGCGTCTATTACTTGTTCCCTAACCTGAAGAGATGGCTCACGGGTAAGCGTTTTTACTCAAATGAGGCGCTCATAGCTGAAACTGAGGCGTATTTTGGAGACCTTCCAATCGAGTACTTTTCGGACGGTATCAAAAAGTTAGAAAATCGATGGACTCGCTGTATCGACCTAGAAGGAGAGTATGTTGAAAAATAAAACCGACTTTGGCCAAAAAAACGTCTCCGTGTTTCATTTTTCAGGGACTTATCAGACTGCCTAGTACACGCGTGTGAAGCAAATATGCACTGCCGCTACTGAAATGTAACATAAACTGGTATAGTGAATTTAATATTCATATGTATTAAATTTAATATACAGGTCAGTATAACAATGTGCTTGAAAACTCAACTTGCTATAATTTCTTTAAATCTTGTCAAATGTTGCCAATTAAATTAATAATATAGAATTCGTTGACTGCATTGTTATTTATTATGAAAGTGCAATGTACAGGTAAAACTTTTTCCTAATTTCGCTCTAAATGGTAAAAATTTAAGGCGAAGACAATTAGTTGCAGGTTAGGTATGTTATTTATTTGCTTAGTTCAACCTTTCGACTTGAAATCCAATTTTATTTCTGATTAACAGGAAGAAGGTATCATGTTTTATTATTTTCAATCTAAAATTACTGCTAAACTTATTTTGGATTTGTGAAAAATGGAATTATCTGACTTTTCTTGTAAGTGATTAACATGAATGTATATGAAATTTAATATAGTCGCCTTTAATGCAGGGACTGAGAATTAATCCCGAGTGAGCTGAAAGTGACGTTGTAAATGTGCTCTTTAGGAGATATATTCCGCGGTAGAACTGTAGCTTGAAAGAGGCGTCACCCGATCCCCAATGGCCGGAGTCATCTCTTCGCAAACAATTGAGGAAAAGATTTAAGCAGGCACGTTGGTGTCTGGAACGAATCTCGAGAAGACTAATTTTTCGCTGAACGATCTCTGCCCCCACTCCGGTATGGATGGAATCAGTAGAAGATCGAAAGACTGGCAAGATCGGTCTTACTGACTCTCTATAGGATTTGAATCTTCTAGGGAGCTGAATCCTAAAAGTAAAACGCCTTTGCTGTTTCTCTAGAGATCGATCTCTTAGTGAGTCAGAATGTGCCGTTTCTCATGAATCTTTTGGAAACGAAACTTTACTGCATGGCACCACATACAATATTTTTTCGAATTTTGATAAACAGTCACTAGTTGGAATTATTGTTGACTGATGCATTATTTTTTTTTTATAAATTCAGATTTATGCGAATTTTAATTAGAATACTTTTATCATAGAGTATTATTATTCTCTTAATTAATCAATTATTATTTAAGCAATGATAATAGATTATATTAATTTATAAGATATTAAAAACTAAAATATTGAAAAAATTATTGAATTGTTTGAAAAATTAACTTTTTCAAGAATAAATTTATTTAATAAATGAAATGTATGACAAACTTTAACAATTTTTTACAAAATAAAAAGGGTTGAAAAATAAAATGGTTTAGAAAATAAAATAGTTTTTGAAATTAAATTTCAGGAAAAAAGAAATAGATTAAAAAATATTATTTAAAAAAATAATAGAATTTAAGAAAATGATCCAATTGATAAAAAAAGTAATTAATTAAAAAAAAAAATTGTTGAAAAAACAAATTCAAAGAAAACATAAAAGTGTTAAACAATAAAATTGATAAAGAATCAAAAAGGTATAAGAAATGAAATATTGAACAAAAAAATATTTAAAAACTGGAGTTTGTTAAAGAATTAAATTAGGAAAATGAATTCTTTTTTTAATTAGAAATTTTGAACAAAATAATTGTTAAAATAAAGGTTATAGATATCTGGACTATAAAATTAAAAATTAAATTTCAAACAAATTTATTTGAATTATAGTTAGAATACTTTTATCATCAATCATTATTATTCTCTTAATTAATTAAATATTATTTAAGCAATGATAATAAATGACATTGCTGAATCAGATATTTTAAAAATAAAATATAAAAAAATTGTTTAATAAGTTAAATTTTTCAAAAATAAATTTATTTAAGAAAATAAAATGTTTGACAAACTTAAATAATTGTTCACAAAATAAAAGGGGTTAAAAAATAAAATCGTTTAAGAAATTTAATTTTAGAAGAAAAAAATAGATTTGAAAATATAATCTAAATAAATAATAGAATTTAAAACATGATAAAATCGCTAACAAACAGTAATTAATTAAAGAATAAAATTCTGAATGTTAATTTTACATAATTCAATATTTATATCAATATCAAAAAATTTCTATTCAATTATAATTTTTATTAAATATTAATTATTCACAAATTTACCCATTTATTAATACATTATATATTATTAATAAATTACTTTAATATTGTCTCATAATCAAATAATAATGTATATTATATAGTTGTGTTATAAACGCGTATAATATCATTTGGAATTAGCGAGAAATTGCTAAATTGCTATAAAGTAGTTTTAATTCTGATTTCAAAAAAAGAATCTCTGAGATTAAAATCAGATTGAATAGACAGAGAGTAAAAGTCCAGAGAGCTGAGAGTAGGTTCAAAATCTAACTCTTTCGGATGGCAGTTCGCTCCCTTCGGGATCGTTTGAAAGTATCTTCCGTTAAGTTTCCATCGGGAGCAAAACCTTCCAGAATTCTGCAGGTTTCAATCTTTCAAAGATGGAATTCCGGGTACTTTTTTTTTATCAGTACACAAACTAAAGGACAGATCATCTGTACCTGTTTTGCTCGCGATTCAAACTTAACCAGTTGCTGCCGCAACCCATCTGTTTCTGAGTGATTGAGAAGGAGGCAAAGTCCACTCTGGATGGTATCACTTTCATCCTGCAGTAAATATTTTTGGATCTTGAAAAGAGTAAAACCTAACGGGCCCTTTTTCGTCGGTTCAGTGAATAAAACCCAAAGTGAGCAAAATCTATTACTCTCAGTCCCTGCTTTAATAGCGATTTCATACTCTTAATATATAAATTTTAATATACATGGGTATATAAATTTAATATTATTTTTAACAGTGTAGTTCAAATAGGTGAACTGTGTTCTTCGCGATTTCGAGAACTCAGGGGAATCCCCGATCACACTGGCACCATCTGCACAAAATTCGTCTTGCTCACTCGGACGGTAAAACAGGGACAGATTTCACGAAAATATAATGAGAAATCAAAAATTCCATTTGGTGGTCAAACTGTGCAAGATACGAGTAACGACAATAAAAGAACAGTTGTGTTCCCAAAAAATATCTCCAAACTTCTTGATTATCAATTTTGGATAGGACGCGCAGTTTTTGTTTTATTCCCGAAAAATAACATTGAAAATAAAAGATATTAAATTTTCGGACAAACGACACAAGCTGAGAAAAATATTAGTAAAAAAATTGTGTTTCTAAAAATAGAAATAAAAAATTTGTAGAAAAAACTGCAAAAGGTACAAAAAATTATAGACAAAAGTTTTTCGCTTTAAAAAGAGATAAAATTTTCTTATAATTAAATGATCGAAATTGATATAAATAAGAAAGAACTTTTAAATGAAAAGATTAAGATAAAAGAATTATAATTGATAATTACTTTTTAATATTGATAGATATTTCTTTAGACCTAGAATAATTATTTTTGAAAAAAAGCGAGAAGAAAGTGCTGAAATATTTCAATTTTGTGCAGTTATTATTAACGTTTTTCAGAGTAGCCTCAAAACTTAATTTTTTCAATTTTATGACTTTTCCTTGCTTTTTCGGTGAACAGTTTTCAATTTTCCCTTCTCTTTAGGTGTTCAGATTTATACAACGCATTCTCTATTGCTGATGGTACGATATTTTTTCTTCAAAATATTACCTCAGGGGTTATCGAAGGTGCCCTTTCTATTGCCGGCGTCTGTTTTTTGTTATAACCCCTAGAAGATCCAATATGGCGGCCACAAATTAGGGCTTTAAGAAAGAAGAAAGGAAATGGCACAAAATACCAACACAAAAACATAAAGTTGTTTGGAACCAAACTTTGCACATTGATAAAACAATAAAAAATATGAAACCCGTGTGAAGTTCCATGCCGCAAGTGGGTTAACCCACCTACCTGATAATCCACCTAAGCCCAGAAATCATTCCTACCAAATTATAAACAGGCTAACCCACCTAACCCTAGAAGCCGCGAATTTAGTCGTTGACATTTCGTGAAATAATTGAATTCCACACTACAAGTGGGCTAACCTTGAAATGAAATTTTTCAATTTAGCGTATTAACCCATTAACGCCGAAATGGTATGCCATTGTCCCTTGAAAATGTTATCTGAGAGGTTTTTGACGGTTCCTTTTCAATTAGCTCATTTTTTGGTTATAACTCCTAGAAGAGCAAATATGGAAAACAGTTAGGACTTTAAACAAAAAAATTATATTAAAATTCTATTTAATATTGTAAATTTGCTTTGGATTTTCCAGCTTATTAAGGCAAGACTCAATATTTTTCAGCCACTTAAGGCTGGGCTTGGGATTGTCCGGCTACGCAAGAAAATACTTAATATTTTCCAGCCAATTAAGGCAAGACTTTAGATTTTCCAGATAATCAAGGAAAGACTTTGAATTGCCCAGCCAATAAAGGCAAGACTTTGTAACGCCCAGCCAGTCAAGGCAAGACTTTGAATCGCCCAGTCAGTCAAGGCAAGACTTTAAATCGTCCAGCCAGTCTAGGCAAGACTTACGATTGCCCAGCCAGTTAAGGCAAGACTTACGATTGTATGTCCAATAAAGGTGAAATAAATTGCTTGTTTTCTTATGGAAACGTTCGCGCTTCATGTCAAACGATCGTTGAAGAGACTTTGTTTATGACTAGTAGGGTCATTATCATTTCTTTGCAAAGACCAGCAATAGCCAGCCATCATTCTTACACTGCATCGACCTTGATAATGTTGCTTTTTTTGGTGAAAGTTTTGTTGAAAGCCTTCGCCTATTTTTTCACTGAATATTTTAACATTTTTTGGGAAATAATCCAAATGAGATTTCAGAAAATGTAATTTCATACTCATCAAACAATCTAATCTTTTAAAATTATTTGACATGCTAGATAGAATAGTTCTAAACTTTGGATCTCGATTGTTCCCTAAAAATTTCTGTACAAATTCTTTGAAACTCTGCCATGCATCCTTTTCAATAGATGTCATGGTTTTGATAAACTTATCATCTTTGATAAGTTTTCTTATATCAGGCCCAACCAAAGTACCTTCCTTAACTTTAGCATCACTTAAACGCGGAAATGGATATCTGATATAATTAA
Source organism: Belonocnema kinseyi (assembly GCF_010883055.1). Lineage (NCBI taxonomy): Eukaryota > Metazoa > Arthropoda > Insecta > Hymenoptera > Cynipidae > Belonocnema > Belonocnema kinseyi. The sequence continues at coordinate 127,580,240 of NC_046659.1, read as the reverse complement.
AACATTCTCCTTCGGTATTTAGGGCTTTCATAAATTGCTTCATTAGCCCTAGTTTTATATGGAGTGGTGGCAATTATACTTTGTTTTTGTCAGTAAGACTTTTATTAACAACATTATGCTGACCAACTTTCCACTCTAATATGTCTGGCCATTTCTCCGTTATCCAATTTTCATCCATTGCACGACTGTCTCAAAGGTAAAGAAAACAAGGGTATATAATGTTTCCTGATTATTAACCTATTCAAAGATTTATCATTTCTGTAGACGAATCTATGAAAAGACGCCAATCCTCTGGCATACATAAGTTTATTATATATAAATTAATGAGTCCTTCGATATCATTACAATACACAATCCCACTGTCCATTAAAAAGTACTTTATAAACTTTTCTTTTCCATTTCTGTAAACAGTTACTCTAGTGCCAGGTAACAATAGTTTCCTCTCTTTGAGTCTTGAAGCGCTAAGCTCAGCTTTATCTTTTGGAATATCAAGGTCACGTATAAAATCGTCTAATTCGTCTTGGTCAACAAATTTAGGACTTTCATCATCTGACGCTTCCCAAGAAGAATCTTCATTTGCATTAGGATCGTCAGTATTCATTGATTCGTGAGTTGATCAGTCACTTTTGTTTTCAGAGTGATTTCTAATACCAATCTTGTCTGCTGTAACACTTTTTACATCAGGGTAAGCGATCTTCTCCAAATACTTTTTAGAAAAACCACCTGTTTGGCATAAGCAAAAGTAACAATCAGTATAATGATCGTTGGGTTCACGCCAAGCAGGTGGTTGAATAACAGTCTGCGTCTTGGTACTTTCATCTTCTCAATTTGACAAATTTAATCTACAAGCATGACAAATTGAGGATGGTACCCACGGTTTATCCAAATTTTTCATTGAAGTCCCATAACAGTTGAAGTATGACGTTTTTATCGAATCATTAATTGATCGACGGTATTTATACGTTTCATACTTTTCACGAACCTGACAAAACGTATTAACTTTCTTTGCGCAAGGAGTTCTTGAACTCTTTTTTTTTCTTTTAATGAACAGTAGCGTGGAAATTCTAAAACTCACTATATACAAAAATCACGATTGCCACGAAATAAAACCGCTAGACAGATTTCAAATACAAAAAGAATTTTGTTACCTACGCATCTAACCGTTAGCCCGCCACTCAAACGTGATCTTTAACACGGAAAGATTTGTAGCAAAAAAGGAATTTCATCACCTACGCATAACACGTCATAAAAGCGTCGCCACCTTAGTGAGCCAGCAAGGGATCGAAGACTGTCTGCGCCTTAGAACGGCGCGCACATAAAGCGAATGTGAACATTAGAATGCACAAAGATTGCGCAGTAGCATTCCGCGCAGTCCGTCTTCTTTTGTTTTATCAATGTGCGAAGTTTGGTTCCAAACGACTGCACCTTTTTTTGTTGGTATTTTGTGCGGGATCCTTTGTTCTTTTTTAAAGCTCTAAATTGTGGCTGCCATATTGGATCTTCTAGAGGTTATAACAAAAAACTGATACCGGCAATAGAAAGGGCACCCTCGAAACCTCTGCGACAATATTTTGAAGAAAAAATATTGTACCGTCAGCCTTAACGTTAATGGGTTAAAACGCTAAAATGAAAATTTTCAAATTACAATATTTTAGTGAAAAATAAAGATATCCTAATAAATCCAAGCAGTTTTGAAAGGGGAAGATTAGTACTTTTGAATTCAATATTATCGAGAAAAATCATAAGGATAAATTGTTTGGATTTTTAATATCTACGAATAACTATACATACAACCTGAAATTTTTTAAAAGATGGTCACATAACTTTTGAAAGTGTTACACTTTTTTCAATTTGCATCGAAAATGTCCGGTTAACTAACTCGCCATTTCTTTATGACCTAAAAGAGTTTGCCAAAGCTCAATTCAATTCGCTCATTTTTGCGAGAGTTGTCCTGTTTACGAACCGACGGCCGGACGTACAGACAGACGTCATCGCCAAAACTTGATTTCTGGCTTCGGGGAGTTTCAAAACTGAAAGACCCGTAAAAAAAATGTGGGGTCAAATTTCGCATGATTCTAATAATTTCTTGATCACAAATAATGATAATTTTAAAGTAGTTCAATTTCCTACCAAGAAAGATTGTAGTAAAATGTTCAACAGCAGCACATGAATTTTCAAGAACACAGTGAAATTTTAACCTAAAAGAATGACTTTCTAGCAAAATCGTTGAATTTCCAACTAGATAATATCATTTAGATCAAAAAATATAATCTTCAGGATAAAAAAGCTGCAAATAGAAATATAAAATAGGCTCAAGATATTACTGATAAAATTTATCACACTTGAAAATTATTTAAAGTGCCTCTTGCAGAAACTTTCTGGATTCTGCAATATTTTCCTAAAAATCACTCAGTTCTCCTGTCCAATAAAACTGCCCGAATTTTCCATGATTTCTAGGTTTTCCCTGACCTACGGCCATCCTGGTTTTTAAATTCAATGATAATTTTTGGGCTTACAAACTCATCTTAATGAAACATAAATTTCTTCGCTGGAAAGTCTTTCAACTTTTGCCTAACATTTTCCCAAGCCCTGAGATGTCATTAAAAAATAACCCAAAAAATGTCGGTTTTTTCCTATTTACTTAACTGGTGAAATTCCAAGTGCCTGAAGTGCCCAAAAAAACAAAATTTCAAAAAGCAAAAAAATCAATTTCTTTCATCGGATTTGGAACCAAATTCGGAGGAACATTGGCCTCCAGGTAACAAAAAAATTGTTCAAAGCACTCTTGGACCACACTACTGGATATGCTTTTTTGAAGCTCAGATTCTTTTTTATATAAAATGTTACACGTGAATATCATAATTTATTTTTGCGTGTGAAGTGAAAGGTGAATTTCATTAAGTGTGTAAATTATGTATCATTTATTTACCTTGCCGCTATTTACCTTCCCGCTTCTCCTAAATCTCACTAGAGCTCTTCCCCCACCACGACCGCGACTTCTCGGCATTCGAGAATTGTTCTGCTCGCTACTTACGTTGCCGTCAATGGTTTAGGTCTTTTAAGGCAATTTTAAAGTGCAAAAAGTCATTATATTCTTTGTTAATGAGGATTATAAAAGAATGTCGAAATCATAATATTGATGTCTTATGATAATTTCTGTTTCACATGGGATAAGCTCAAGTATGGAAAATTTAATCAAAGGTTTATCAATAATTTGTAAATACTAAACTATTTTTCAGTTTATTCCGCGAGAGAACGATGCGCTCACAATTTTTTGGAATCAAATGTGAGATAATCACTTCCACAATATGTATTCGCAAAATCAAACTTTCTCTGTTTGTAAACACAGATCCGCGCGCATCAAGATTAGACTCGGGAGTGGGGGAACATCGTTTTCAGGAAAATTGCTCCCCTGCGGTCCCATCCGCGGCAAGGTAAATCCCACTATTATATTAGGAAATATTTTGACTAATCACATTAGGGGTGATCCATAAATTGCGTAACACACTCTGATTAAAATTTCTTTGCTGAGTAAATTTTCACTAAATTATTTAGTAGAATTTCACATAATAATTAGTGAAATTTCTCTAATTTAGATATAAAAATTAAATCGTAAAAGAACTTATATTTGATTTACAGAAATTATTTTCTGGGCTTAAGATTATAAGATTAAATGAATTGTTTCTTAAACTTGAGCCAATACTTCATTTAAAACAAGAGATTCTTTCTCTTTAATTACAAAAATAATAACAGGCCAATTTTTTTCTTTCACTAAATAAAGGAAAAAAGTTTAATATTTAGAGTCAGAGTGCCTTTGAAGACTGTCAATGAAACTGTGATAAGAAACACTACTATTTGTAGTTAAACTCTGATGTGCGGGTTCTATAAATTTTTTTTTTCAATTTCACAATTCAAATTATTTAACGAACAGCAGAAGAAATTTGCATGTATCTTCAATATACGGGAATATTAATATAGTTGAGATGTCTTATTATTAAGCGGTTATGAAATTTTACTTCAATCATTCACAAATTAAAAAAAATAGTCTTGTATTGCCTTCGCAATATTTACCAATAATGTAATGCAACATTTCTCTTGTCTCTTATAATTCTTATAACAATTAAGTAATAATACTCTTACGGTGATCTCGCAAAACTGAGGATTTCATAGAATTTGTGACGTCAATTTTATTTAATGTAAGTGTCTCATATCGACCAGATTTAACAATGCGATTTATTATTGAAAATTAGTTCAGATTTGCTAGTTACTGTTTTCTAATCAGCAGATCGTAACCGATTATTACCATCGGTTCCAATGCTGGAAGGATATTAAAAATAGCCCTTACAACTTTATTATTAAAATTAACGAGTAATGTATTTCTTGAAATTAGAATGGGTTCCTCTTGACCGAGTGGGAACACGTACTTGTTTTCAACGATACGGAGGCCTTTAAATGCGAAGTAATTTATAATGACAAATTTGCGTGAGAAATAACCGTCTGTGGATCTATAATCCATCATTTTTATTCGAGAACCTTTAATTTTCCAACTATGAGATGCTTGGGATCACTCAAGTTAGATATGATTGCGCATAAAGTATTTAAGTTAGAACTCCACTCCTAGGTGACGAAATAAACTCAGTATATTCTAATGAATTAATTTTTCCATTCTGCACAATATTAGTCATTCCACAGAGCGAGGTCTCTATGGAATAGAGTGCAGAGCTGTAACGTAAATCATAGTTTAATTGAATTAAATTTTCAAACTATATTAAATCCTACAATCTGCTGTACAATTTCAAATTTGCTCCGCACAATTAGGTCTTCATCGGTTAAGAGGGGAGATACCTTTAGCAAGGGTAAAATCAATCAATTTTAGTGATTTTTTTTCAAGTTGATAAAATAACTAAATCATTTATTAATTTTAACTTCTTTTTCTCACATTGTTGAAGTGTAAAAAAAATAATGTGATCTTTTTTACTAAATGGCGACCCTGCAGAATAATTCTTCAAGCTTCTGCTCCGAGGCATTGAAAACTGGTGCAGTTGTCAAAATTTTTCCATTTATCGGATATAAAAAAGGTTTTTTTATTCGATTACTTATGTGTTGAAGGGAACTTTTAGGTATATCCTTCCAAAAGTACCATTAAGAAAAACCCCTGCAAATTTCAGCCTAATCAGTCAATAACTTTTTCAGTTAGAGCACGAGCAGTTTTTGAAAAGACAATTTCGAGATAATCACGTTTAAAGATTCGTTACGGTAGAACTATTAGTTTCAGTGACTTTCTGATCAATCGGCGATTCCGGGTCCCCGTAATAAGCGTAGTAAACGTAGTAACGTAGTAATCAGCCTTCCCAGAATTTATGGGATAAAAAAATATACAAACCTATTGTCTAAGAAACAAAGTTGTCACGAGTGAAATTATCCACTGATCTCACTTTCATTAAAAGAATCTATTTCTAGAAGGCGTTCTCAAACCCAATGCCCAATTTAATCTAAAATTACGAACGTTCGATCTCACACAGCGTGGTCTTCACGGATTGAATTGCAAAGCTGTCACGAAATCCAATGCGATCACACAAATTTCCCATAAAAGTACGGTTTAATCGAACTGAATTAAAAGAAAAATTACGCTTTACGATTGCATTGGCCGTAAACTTTATAGGATGAAGATTGCTGTTATCGCTATACGCACTCTCTGAAGATTTTTCCTGCTTTGAAGTTCTCTGAAGTTAGAGAGAAATCCAAACGTTGCGCAACCTCTGAGCTCCCAAACAAGAGTCTCCGTTCCGTATCTCTCGACTGCCTTTGGGCAACCTTTCAGTTATATTAATTGTTATAAATCGGCAAATATTCTTTAAAAATTAAAAACAGATTTTTAAAGATTTCAGATATCTTAAGTCACAACTTTAACTACTTCACCTACTTCCTCTTCCTAATTTGTATACATCTTATCTTTCCTTACCGTCAGTTCTAAGAAAAATTGAGCTAAAAATTATTATTTAAAAACAAAATTTATTTGAATTTTTCCCAGGAATCATAACAAAATTTTTGTATTTTCTTTAAATTTTTCAGACTCCTGGAAAATATTCAACATTTTATGATAATTCTTCAAATATCCACAATGTGTTAAAAAGGTTCTTTTCAATCTGCTTAATATTTGAATAATTATCAAATCTCTTCAAACTTCTCAATACTTTCAAATATCTTTTGAAATAATGAAGTTTTCCGTCTAATTCATAAGTGGCACCTTGAATTTTACTTCATCCTGGGCTCATTCTATAAAGAATTTCGAGAAGAATCATCCCTTCAAAGAGAAAATTTTCTAGATCTGACATACCAAAAATTAAAAGAACTCAATTATTCATAAAAAATGAGGTTTATTTATTTTCAAATTGAAAGAAAGCAGAACCGTTCTCCTCAAAAAAATGCCACATACTAGACTTAAAACTTTCTATTTACAAATTTTAGCGATCCAAGTGAATCCTGCATTTTCTGTTCTTCTCTGAGAGAGTATTCGTTATTTCAGCTTTAAAATCCTTGCAAATATCCTAAATGTTAATAATAATATAATGGTAAATTTTTTACCTTCTTCTTTAAAATCCTTTCAAATCCGTTTAAATTTCATAAAATTTACTCTAAAGAGTTCAGTTTGATTCTAAGACGAAAATTATGCACAAGGAAATCACAACATTAATGGAATTCAAAGAATTTATGGAAATCACGGAATTCGTGAAATGACGGAATTCACGGATTCCACGGAGTACATGGAAGCCTCTTCATGACTTGCATGACCTCCCGGCATTTGTGGAATTCAAGGAATTCGTGGAATTTTATCAATTCTATATATTCCGCGAATTCTGCAATTTCATTGACAAATTCATTCATGGAATTGGATGATTTCCTTAAATTTCATGAATTAGTTAAATTCTGTGACTCGCTTGAATTATGTGAATTTCATGAATTCCACAAATTTCATTATTTCAATCAATTCCAAGAATCACACAAATTCCATTAATTCCATAAATTACGCGAGTTTCATGAATTCTGACATTCCAAGAACTCCTTGATTTCGGTTGATTTTTTGAATTCCGTTATTTTGTTAAATTTTGCGAATTCTGTGAATTATTTCAATTCCGCGAATTCTGCATATTCAATTAATTACGTGAATTCCGAAAATTCCGTAAATTCCATGAATTCCTTGAATTCGATGAATTCCATCAATTCCGCGAATTCCATCTAATGGCATTAATAGCATGAATTCCCTAATTTCCATAAATTCAATTAATTTTATGAACTTCATTTCCGTGAATTATGCAAATTGCGTAAATTCCGAAAATTGCCTGAGTTCCGTAAATTTCACGAGTTCTGCGATTTCCTTAAATTCGTCGATTGCCTTAAACTCAGTGAATTACGCAAATTTTTCAAATTGCGTGAATTCCGTGAATTCTTCAAATTCCGCGAATTCCTTGAAATCGATGAAATTCATGAATTCTGTAAATCTCCTGAATTCCGCTAAGTCCACGAAATCCGTGAATTCCGGTCGTTACATGAATTCCGCAAATTCTGTGTATTGCAGAAATTCCTTGAATTTTTCGCATTAGCAGGTGTCGAGATATCCAGCCGCAAGTATGATACAGAAGTGTTGCGGGCTCCTGGACTTATATTATAAAATTCCAACAACTTATTGAAAAATCTTTTTCTAAGATGAATAACATTAGTGTTGATACAAATGTATCAAAATAAACAAATAGAATATAATTCTTTAACGTTGATTTAATATTGTGAGCATTATTAAATCAAAGGAAGGTCATATTCTACGTCATCTCCTCTAATAGAACGTATTCGCCAGTTATTGCTTCAAAACTAAAAAATTTAATTGTTTACTTATTTAATCTGTTTCACATTACTAAACGAACGACTGGGCACATGCAATCACATAAACTAAAATCTGCCTCCTACTTAAGAAATATTAAAATATATACATTTTTTAGACAAAATATAAAAATCAGGGGATTTTGAGGCATTTAAAATGGTTTCGAGGATATTGCTTGGATTTTTAGTCTTATGAAAGATTTTTTATGGGATTTACAAATATTTTAACTTGTCAAGGAATCTCTTTTTATTTAGCACTTCAAGAGTGAAAAATGGAGTTTTCAGTGTAAAACAGTGTATATTTATACATTTTTAGAGAGAAAGGAAATCATGGAGATTTATAATTATTGAGAAGTCAAAATTTTAAATCAATTTTTTTATATTCTCGTAATTAAAAATTCATGCAAGAATTGAGGCCAGAATAGAAAAGGTTCCATAATGCAAGTGTAAATACAAACAAAGTGGAAACACTTTAGTTCGACATAACAGATAGTTTAATGTTATCTCATATTTTTATTGTAAAGCTGTGAACTTATTACTATCAGCATTTGCTTCAGGCATTGAAAACGTGCTCATTGCATGTACGAACATATCATATTTTTTAGAACTTCAAATGTTTTGAAGGCAATTAGCCAACTATTAAAGAGTAACAAATTTTGTTTTATAGTCCTATTTTTCAATTGAAGATAAATTAGAATATATATTTTTATTAAACAGTCATTAAGGGTGGTTTTTTAAGGTTCAAATGTTGTAAATATTATGTTATAGTATATCAAATATAATCTACAATGTAAAAGAATATTTATACTATAGAACTATACAGAAAAATTGCCACATAAAAGACGATAGGTTGGGAAACTCAGATGAAATAATCTGTGCCTTAAATTTTTTGAAAACAGACAGAAGGTACAAAAAATACATACACAAAAAGTTGTGTTAAAAATCTGTATTTTTTGGGAAGAAGGTTAACCTTTTCGTTTGAAAATTCAAATTATGTTTAAAATTCTGTTAAAAATAAAAACACTTGTTTGATCCATAATTTTAGTTCAAAGTTATTTTCTTTGTAGATAAATTAAAGAAATTTGACTTGAAATTAGTTTCTTTTTATGAATCTTTTTCATAACTAATAGCCATTTTATTTTTGCTATAAATTGATATTTCTCAACAGAAAGTTTACTTATATTGTTAGAAACTTCTCTTTTACAGTCCAACATTCAATTCTTTCAGTAGCAAAAATCTTCTTTCGTCATAGAGTTCAACATGGTTGTTAAATGTTTATATTTTATGATTTCGCTTACCTGGTTGTTTAATTAAAATAAAAATATTTTTGATAGAAATATACACTATTGCACTTTTTGCAAAGAACTAATTTTAAATGTAAGATTAATCAGTTTGGTTCAAAGTTTTACTCTTCTCTTGAAAATTCCCTTTTTCTCGTTCGAAAATTAAATATTTTCACTGAAAATGTACTAATAAACTTTTACATTCATAAATCCTACATTTTTTTAGTTTTACTCTGCACATAAGTGTGTTTTTAGAAAAAGATGTGATTGATTTTTACGTATCAAATAGTTTTACAAATACTTCTTATCAATGTGGCGAAATATCCAATCTCAAAACAGTAATGGGGGTAAAATAAATGTTGTATACTAACTTTGTTAAAGCTCTTTCGGCTTTAACGAAATGCTAAATTGTTTTTTATCCCGTGATGTATTTCAACTACATGGTGCCGAAATACATGTATTTTAGCAATGTAGTTGAGGTATTTTGTGCCCAGCTCTGCTAATTAGCCATTTTTGATAGAAATTCAAACAGTTAGAGCTTTTTCAAAATTTTTGTGATAATGTTTCTTTTTAAGATTTCAAAATTCTCAGAAATTCTCAGAAATTCAAAAAATTTATCCTAATGACTTTTCCGAGAAAAAGACCATTATCAGAGTCATAGCCTTAAAAAAATTTAAAAAACAATAGAAATTTTGAGCTAGGAACGCAGCATATGAAAAATTGCTTTTAAAAGCAACACATCATGGTCGAAACAAATTTTTGTGTTTTCTTTAAAAATAAAAAACCTGCATTTTCGTCGCAAAAAAATGATTAAAACTAAAAAATTTTATTTTGTCTTCAAACTATGCGAGACGCGAAAAATGATAATCGAAAATTGTACACCTGAGCAAGATCTACAAAATTTTAAAAAATAAAATCCTAAACCCAACAACACAAAATATGAAAAAAAAAGTTTAAAGAGCTGTTGAAAAGTCTTAAAAAATTTCTTGAAACCATTTTGTAGTAAATCCCGTTATTTCGGCTTTTTTTTATCGAAAGCACTTTGTAGAAAATCGAAATTTTTCATCAAACGGCGTGAGGTGCAGAACAACATTTCAACAAGAAATTCTAGCTTACAAAAAGTTCTACAAAATTTATTTAGAAAATTTTTCATAGGTCTTGTGATTTTGTTTTTAGTAATCAAAAACACTATGAAAAAAGTCAAAAGTTCAAATTTTGAGCTAATAAACGATGCAAAATGTTGAAACTTTTTTAAGGAATCACTGTTTAAACATTTCTAAAACATTAATTTGTCCTATTTTTTTAGAACTCCTGTTTTTCCATTTTTTGATCGAAATTCCGATAAAAAAATCTAAAATTCCAATATTACGTTGGAAGACTTAAAATACCTAAAACACCTAAAAGAGCAGACTTGTGGAAAATTTTGTATCGCCATACAGAAATAATATGAAAACAAAATCCCTATTTTTAACATAACAACACTAGAATGGAAAGAATGTGTGAAGAAAGGTTAGTAGTTTTTTTTGTAAGGTAATTCATAAAATAAATATAATTTTTTCAAATGTCAACTAGTATATCTAATGACGTAAAATTATTATAGGTGCTCAATTAAAAACAAATTAGAGAAATTTCCAAGAATTTAGATTAGCAGATTCTTCTGGAAGGTTCTTTTGTAATTCTTATAAAATTGTTATTTCATTTAATAGATAAATCCTGCTGAGCTCTAAAATTAATAATCTACTTCCTTATATTTTAATCTAAATTAGCATAATATTTTTTCACCGCCAGTATAGATATTGAATTAGGCTTCATTCGAATATCTTGAAATCTAGGAAGACAGCTCTATAAAGGCGAAAAAAATTTATTACTAGAGTCTATAATAAAAAATTTAGTAAAAATTATAAAAGTATTTTATTATTGTTTTCAATGTTATAAAGAGGTAAGAAAGGACCAAAAATTAGACATATGTGATAAAACACACTAAAATAGTGAGCATTTCCCATTATGATTGTTTTTCAAAAATTATTTTTTCGTGGAATAAAGTAAATTAAGCAGTGTACATTATTTAAAAATGAATTTCAATCTTTAACTTTTTTTCAATAAACGAAGTTATTAATTATCAAAATTCTTAACAGGTAAAAGTAAAGCATGACGGTATTGAAAGTTTCCCTACTGATCGAAAAAAACATTAAAATTATTTTCGTCTTATTTCACTTTCACGGCGAGTGAAAGAGAGCAAATACAGATTGTTTTATTGGGAAACGATTACTCACGTATCACTAGTTAATGTTTGAATAACACGATCCGCGTTTGCTTCTATGTGCAATAATTTTTACTTATTCTAGACTTTTATAACTGAATCTTTAAAAAAATCGAAAACATGACAGTTACCCAATTTAGATTGTTTGACAATTTTCAAGAATAGTTTGTCAAGAACTTCAGGTGTTCAGATTGGACCCCCCACCCTCTCCCCACTAAGAAGAGTTCTACAAAAAATCTTATAAGACTTCTCGAGCTAGGCTATATAAGAAAACAGATATTTGCCAAAATTTGTAATTAAGGAGTGGCAGAAATAAATAACCAAAATTATAATGAAATAGTTTTTAAATATTTTCGAAAAAAATTTTTAACTTTAATAATTTCAATCTTATAGTGATCTTCAATCCTGATTTTCTCGGACCAGGATCATTTTTTAATCAAACCTTTTTACACCTCTTGAGCAGATTTTATCGGAATTGTTTCATTTTTTCATAAAAGTTTAAAATTTGAGTTCTTAGCTTTAATACGTTTTTCATTTAGGCTGAGATTATTTTTAAATATGAAAACTCAGCTTAAATTCCAAATTCAAGAAATAGATTTTAGAATAAGCAATTACAATTTCGATTTTCAATAATATAAAAATATGATTCTTTTGAATTAAATTATTATAGGTTGAGATCGTATATGATGAATATAAAGAAAATTCTTATTATATTTCACGGACACAATTTAAAAAAATTCAATTATAAGGTAAGAATAGAAAAAGTAGTTAAAGTCTGCGACATTCAAATAATAAAAAACAGGTATCATAAATGCAGTGAGACATCTTATCTTGTGCATTTTGTAAAACGGTAATTTTGTAAATTTCGTTAAAAAATATTTATAGCTGCCACAGAGAAGGAATTTTTTTAAGATGATCTTTTAGTCGAACGAAACAACATGCAGGATTCATATTAATAATTTGATATGATTTACCTGCTTCAAAATTTTTTAAACAACAACTTTAGGAACAACAAAATTTGTTAAAAATACATTGGTGTTATAATCATCAAATTGTAATTTCGAACTATAAAATAAAGAAACACGAGTTTATTTTAGGAAAGTTGCTAAAATATTTTAACTACCAAATTTTTCAGCGATTGCAGTTTCTAATCAGTTAGTGAAAATTTCTTGCAGAATATTAATTTTAATACATAAACAGTTATTAAAGAATTAAAATATTTTAGAAAATAATAACAAATTTTATAGAACCTAGATTTCACTTCTATAGCGGAAATAAAGTAAATTTATATATGATTCTTGTTTTTCCATTTTATGCTGTTCGAGGTCATGTAGCTTATTTTTACGGCGTTATAACCTTACTTTTTGAAAGAGTTGAAAATATTTCACAATAATGTTATTGTATTAAATTTTTACATGGACCCAATTGAAATTGGTTTTTCTTTTTGCAATAAATATATTTAGCTCTGTATAAATTTTCTACTTTTTAGTAATTTATCTTTATAGAAATTGAGTTAGTATAATTCAACTTGTGACTGATAAAATATTACCAGTACAAAGTTTTTTTAAAAGTGTCACAAACCACAAAAAAATATGCAAAATGTGGAAAATTAACAAAATGGCTTCCGTTCTCCTGCAAATAAATTTTTTTGAGTATTTCTTAATAAATATGTGCAAAACGAAAATAGCAATATTTTACCACTTTTATCGTAAAAAAAATGTTGAAACTTTAAGATTACTTTCGATGAAAGAATTTATGGCAGATGTATAACATGGGTGGGGGGCATAATTGTGTCAAAAGTGAGTTACTTAATTTTTGGATGAAGCCTTGTCTGCAAAGCGAGAGCTTCAAATATTGCGCAGAATTATTGGAAATAAAACTAAGATGCCAAACGACTAAAATTGGACAACGAATATAAAATTTTTCTATAGAAAATTTAAAAAAATAAGATTTTTCGTAAAAAATAAACGAAAATTTTTGTTATGCTTGTGATGGGTTTTTTAGGGTAGAGCGACAAAATTTAAAAATTTCAAATGATTTTTTTGATAAAAGAAATTTAAAAAATCATGAAAAAACATTTCTTAGCCGCAGATTTTTTTTTCCAAAATCGAAAAAAACGTTTAATTGGTTTCAAGTCTTTGAAAACAGCTTAAAATATATGAAAATCTCTTCAAATATTACAAATGCTATAGAATTTTGCAACTCATGTTGATAAATTCTTCAAAATTTAATTCAAATGTTAAAAGATCTTCAAAACCTTTAAAAATCTTTAAAAGTTTGTAAAATGTTGCAAATATCTTGAAATATTTAGAAATCCCTTAAATTCCTTGAAATTATTTTGACATTTCTTAATTCTTGTACCTAATTTCTGATAAGCTAAAAATCCCTTGAAATATCGAGATCGTGGTAAACACGCTAAAAAATTAAGGAAAACCCCTTTACATAACATGAAATTACAAAAATCCTTGAAAATCTTAGAAAATAAAGCAAAATCCATATAAAACACAGTACAATCTTCATAGCGATTTTTCGGGGTTATTTAAATAAGGTTAAATTGTTGAAGTTCCTCTTACATGTTTAAAAATCTTAAAAGTTCCTAGTTTAAAAAAAAAACGAAAGTTAAAGAAAAAACGTTTGTCTCTAAACTTTTTGGAATATTTTTGACTTAAAAAGAACTTTATGCACATCACACAGCCACTCAGAAAAGTATTAACAGCCAAAAAAGCAACCTAAATAGTTTTGTAGTATTGGCCATTATTAGTCGAAATCCAAAATTTTGGAATTTTCTGTTCACCAGTTTTTTTTTATTCAACCTTGAATTTTTAGTCGAATTTCGTTAAAGCTGTTATGTTGATCTTTTCGTATCTTTCATGTTATAAGATATTTTCTAGAGTTTAAGTGTTGAATTTTTTTTGTTTCTGAAAAGTTAATAACAAAAAATTATTATGTTTCAATACGAATAATATTTTTCTCGTAAACAGCTAAACGGCGTCAAAATAAATATATTTTGGAATTTGCAAAAATGATTACCATATTATTTTTGGAGAGAAAGGTTGGAATAAATACTATGAACTATAAATGCTATAGCTATTAAGTTTCATTCAAAAAATAAGATTCTTTAACATTTTTTGGCAAAGGATACATACTTAAATCGGTGACATTAACTTAAATAATTAAAAATTGCTTAACAAGTCATGGGGGTTATTTAAGTCGTTCATCAGTCAAATTAGTAAAAATTTAGTATGTGTATTTTTGGGTTATATTTTGGGTGCCCTGGGAGAGAAAGTGTGGATTAAAAATAAAAGTTATTATTTTTTTCGTTGATACTGCCCATAATTCACATAAGTGCTAGCTCAATTTTTCGAAAATCCACAATTTCTCCATGCCAATTAAATGGGATTTTGAAGTTAACAATTTTCATTCTTCGGAAATCGAAAACTGGAGGGGGGGGGGGTGACTTGACCTCTAATGTGAAAAAAATTTTGTAACCATTTTCTTCAAGAGAATTAGGGAACTCACAAAATTCGCCTAATTTACGCAATTCACGAAATTCATTGAATTCACGAAATCTACTAAATTTATGAATTGAAGGAATTCACGGAATAAAAAGACTTGAAATTCGCGTAATTCATGGAGTACATGGAATTCATGAAAATCACGGAATTCATGAAATTCATGGAAGTCACGCAATTGAACAAATTCACATACTTTCACTAATTCACGAGATTCAAGTAAATAATGGAATTCATGGAATTCGTAAAATTTAATGAGTTAATGCAATTCAATGAAATCACGGAATTCACGAAATGTTTGGAATTAATGAAGTTCCACAAATTCCTTTAATTCTATTAATTCCGTGAATTCCTCGCAGCCCTGGTATTCTGTGAATTGCATAAATTGCGTAAATTCCAGGAATTACGTTAATTTCGAGAATCCTTTTATTTATATAAATTCTGCGAATTGCATGAATTTTGTGAATTACGGTTGTTGAATGAATTCCGTTAATTTCTTGAGGTTCATGCATTCCGTGATTACAGTCAATCTTGCGAATTCCTTAAATTTCATGAATTCCCTGAATTCCATGAACTCCGTGAATTTCGTAAATTCCGTAAATGAAGAATATTATGTGAATACCGTGAGCTCCATAAATTAAGCATATACCGTGAAATCCGTAAATTTCATGACTTACGTGGATTTTGTACATTCCGTGAATTCTATAAATTTTATGAATTACGTAAATTTTTTGATTTCAGTGAATTCCTAAAATTCCTTCAGTTAAATGAATTTCATGAAATGCTCCAATGCAATGAATTCCGTGAATTCCTCCAATTTAGTGAATTTCATGAATTCCTCAAATTAATTGAATTCCATGAATTCCACCAATCCAATAAATTCCATGAATTCCGCAAATTACATGAATCCCGTAAATTCCGGGTGTAAAATTTAATATGAATTCCGTGAGTTCCTTGAATTCCGCGAGTTCTTTGAATTCCGCTTTTACAGTCAATTCCGCGAATTCTTTGAAATCCTTGCATTTCCTGACTTCCGTAAATGAGGCACATTCTGCGAATTCTCTGAGTTCTACGAATTAAGCGTATAACGTGAATTTCGCAAATTCCATGAATTCCGTGGATTTCTTGAATTCCGTAAATTTCGCAGATTCCATAACTCCGATGAATTTCGTGAGTTCCTTGATTTCAGTTAATTTCTTGAATTCCTTAAGTTCAATGAATTCCATCATAGCCTTGAATTAAATTAACTCCACAAAATCCTTTAATTCATTAAATTCCACGAATCTCTTGATTTTTCTGTATTCCTTGAATTCCTTGCTTTTTATTAATTTTGTAAATTCCTTGAATTCAATAGATTTCGTGATTTCCATAAATTTGGTAAGTTTCTTGAGTTTCATGAATTCTGCAAATTCCGTGACTTCTAGGAACTACATAATTTCCTAAATTTCCATGAATTCTGTAAAAAACATGATTTCTGTGAATTCCATGAATGTTATAAGTTTGTTGAATTTCGTGAATTCCCGGAATTCCTTGAATTCTGTGAACTCCGCGAATTCCTTGAATACAATTAATTCCGTAATTTCCCTGTACACAATTTTTGTCTGGATGATGACCTCACGATTTACGACACTTAAAATACATGTATTGCAATTTCGTCCTTCCAATTCCATGCTTGCAATTTTACCTCACCCTTGTATTGTAGAATTCTGGTAGATGTGTTGTAGAATTCCAAACAATTTTAACAGTGTTCACAAATAAAAATTCATATATTTTAAAGAAATGAAGCTAAAAGGTCCCCAACAGAAGCTCTTTTGTGCATTTATATTCATGCATTTAACTTTCATAATTTGCCAAATTGTAAAAATGGTTAAAACCTTAGGAATAGATCGAAACAAAAAAGAAATTGAAGTAACGTGATTTCATAGGCTAGGTGGATATCACTAAAAATAATCTTCACTTCAGATATAAAACGAGCTATTTCATTTGAAATAATAAATAATTCGAGATGTTTGTTTCGGCTTCAAAGCTATCGTCATCTTCTTCCACGTGTTTTCCCCACATTGGCAATTTTCATATTTATATAGGTTTTCTGCGTCATATTTCCTGATAGCGATAATTATATATAGCAGTGAAAATGTACCAAATTTCGCAGTCAGCGATTATAAAATTCGACTAAAAACATGAAGAACTATATGAGCACTTTGCTTATCCCCTTTACGATTTTTCTCAAATTTGGTGGTAAGTATTGCTAAATATGCAATACAAAATTTAATATCAATACAAAATATAAAATTTATTTCCAAAATAAGAAATTTCGGAATACAAAGCAAACGTTCAAAATGGGCAATCATTGAAACCCTTGATGTAAACATCCATTAGACTTAGAAGTATTTTGACCATTAATCGGTCAAATTTTGAATTTGTTTTATTTCTAGGCATCTTAATTAATTAATTTTCTTATTTGAGCAATGATTAACGAAACTTCTTATTTTGAGTTGGATAATTTCAACCCCGCCGATATAGATTTAAATTACTTTTTAAGAACCTTAACAGAGGGGGAGAAAACTTTTCAAAAAATTTAGTTGTGGAATTTATGGTCCCTAATATTTGTTATGCTTGCATATTTAGGAAAAATCACTGAATTTCTTTAATTCTCTGGAATTATTTAGTTTCGTCGATTTTTTCAATTTCTTTAAATCGCTTAAATTCTCTCAGGTCCCAAAAATGTTTCAATTTTATGAAAACTCTCAAATTCTTGTATCTGATGAGTTTCTGGAATTCCTCAAAAGATCTAAATACTCTGGAATCCTGAAAAATTAATAAATGCCATCGAGTATCTGTAATACTTGAATATTCTAAATTACCTGGCATTCTTTGAATTCCCTGTATTTTCTAAATTATTGGAAATCTCTGAATTCCTGAAATATTCTAAACTCTCTCAGTTACCTGAATTTGTAGAATTTGAGATTGAAAAATTGAGATACATAGAATTCAAGCTATTCTATCTTAGTTCTAGAAAGTAAATCCAGTACTCCAGGTTTTTTAAATATATCTGCCTCTAGCAAGCTGTATTCAGAACTTAAGTGAGAGGCAACTTTGCCTTTTTCCATGACCTCGTCCTTCTAAGAAATAAATCCTGTAGTCCAGGTACAAACAATACAGCCTCTTTGAGAAAGTTTGCATTGCGAACTAAAATTGTATTCATCATAGCTGTTTTTAAGGACTTGTGGTTGTAGGAAGTGAACCTGGTTGTCTAGTTTTTAAAAATACGTCTAGAACTGAAGTAGAAGGCTACGTGGTCATTTCTTTAAAGTCCTCGCCCTTCTACGAAATGAACCTAGTGGTCTAGGTATTTTGAATTAATCTCCTTAGAGAAAGATGCATTCAGAATTGTTGTATAAGACAGCCTGGCCATTTTTTCTAGGACTCGATCTTCTGAGAAGTAAATCTGTTAGTCCTGGTATTTAGAATAAATCCTTTTCTAGAAATGTGCATTTAAAACTAGATTAAAAGGCGCCCTGACCCTTTTTCAACGTCTTGTCCTTTTAAAAAGAAAACCTGGTAGTTGAGGAACCAACAAGGGAAGTGGAAGGTGCATCCTAAACTGTAGTGGAAGGCATCCTGTTCATTTTTCCTAGGTCTCATCCTTCTAAGAAGTAAACCTGATAGTCCAGGTACTTAGAATATATCTTTTTTAAAAAAAGTTCATTAAGAACTGAAGTGAAAGTCACCCTGGCCATTTTTTCGAATGCTCGTCTTTCTAAGAATAAAATATGGTAGTCAAGGTAGTTATAATACACACTTTTCGAGAAAGGTCGATTCAGAACTGAAGCAGAAGCCACTGTGAATATTTCTCTGAAGTCTAATACTTTAAATTCAGAATTGTAGTTGAAGGCAACCTTGCCATTTATCCGAGGTCTTGCATTTTTTTGAGAAAGGTCTATTTCGAATTGAAGTAGAAGGAACCCTGGACATATTTCCAAGGTCTTATCCTTCTAAGAAATGAACCTGGTAGTTCAGGTAACTAGAATACATTTTTTTCGAGAAAGGTGCGTTCAGAACTGAAGTATAAGGCAGCCTGACAATTTTTGCAAAGTCTTGTCCTTCTAGAAAATAAATCTGGTAGTCCAGGAACTAAACAGTAAATCTAGGAAGTTCAGGAATTTACAATACGTCTTCTTCGATGAAGCTGCATTCCAAACTGTGGTGGACGTCACCCTGGCCAATATTCAGATTTCTTGTCCACCTAAGAAGTAAACTGGGTAGGTCAGGTACTTAGAATGCATCTTCTTTGAAAAAGGTTTACTCAGAATTCGGGAAACAAATGCAAAAAGTCGAAAAATTTATCCTAATGACTTTTTCGTAGAGTCCAAAATTTACAGAGTTACAGCATTTACAAAATTCCAAAAAACACACAAAAATGAACATTTTAAGTCAAATAACGCATGATATAAAAAAGCTCGAAAAAAGAAAAAAGGTGCTTTTTGAATACCCTAAAAGATTATCATAAAAGCGATTTGAATTTTCTCGCAAAATACCAAATTTAAATTTTGACACCATACAAAATAATGAAAAATCCAAAAATAACATTTTTCTGTCTGTGACCACGATAACTTTTCAAACAAATTAATCTATTAGATTGGCCTATGGTACACACTTTTAGTGCCCTCAGCTAAATGCCAAGTCAAACATTTTGGTTAAAAAACTAAGTGAGCTCATTTTTAAAAATTTTGAGTATACATTTTTAGGAATCAAAAATTCTCTTTACAGTTCTTAATAGTACTTGAAATAAAAAATGTTACTTTTCGATAGCCCTACAAAATTATCATATCAACTTTTTGAATTTTTTCAAAAAATTGAAAATTAAAATTTTGAACGCACAAAACTAAACAAAAATCAAGAATTGAATTTTGTGGTCAAACCATGCAAGGTAGGAAAAAAATTATAAGACTTTTTTCAAAATTCAAGAATTTTCTGAACGACTATTCATAGTATTTAAAAAGTCAAACAATTAATCCTGATTACTTTTTTCATAAAATTAAAAATGATTAGAGTTATAGCATTTACAATATTGAAAAAAAACACGAAAATGAATCTTTTAAGTCAAATAAAGGACGTTGTGAAAAATGGCACAAGTAAAAAAAGTTTGATTTCTATGTTGAGGTCATTCTTGAAGTAACTTTTAACGAGGAATCCAGCGATGACCTTAGTTTTTACCTTGACATTGACGTCCATGGTTATTTCAAGGTCCCTATTTTTTTCAAATGAAATGCGCCATTTTTGACATTGGCAATTGAAAGAGCGGAACATTGTACGTTGCAAATTGTATTCAGTTCATAGGTAATGTGTGACCTTGATATACGTGTCAAGGTCATTTAATGTTCAATATGGTCTGCACATTTGGAATAGTGGTGTGATTGCATGGAATTTGGAAATTGGCCAATATCTCAAAGGATCCTTTAAATTAAAAAACAAAGGCAACCTTGAGATGACCTTGTTGGTCATAGTCAAGTTCACTCGATAGTCAATATGGACATTGTATAAGTAAGCATTTAAGTAAGTGAGGTTAGAGGGGATTTTCCAGAAACTAACTTTCGAAAAGTATTCAGACCTAATTGAAGTTTGAATGACCTTGATATGAACATGAAGGTCACACCTGACCTATGACCTGACTACACTTTCTGAAGTGAAAGTTCCCGTTCTTTCAATTTCCGATGTCAAGCAGAGTTATTTCAATTAAAAAACAAAGAGTGAACTTGATATGACCTTAATGGCCATGGTCAAGGTCACTGAATGGTCACTATTCAATGTACATTGTTAAGGTAAGTAATAAGGGCAAAGGGATGATTTTCACCAGCTAGCTTGCGAAAAAATCTTCAGAACATATTGAAGTTTAAATGACTGATACGCCCATCAAGGCCACACCTTACCGATGGCCCGACTACACTTTTTAACGTAAAATTTTCCGCTCTTTCGATAGCCAATGTCAAAAAAGGACCAATCCTTTTAAAAAAACAAAGGTGACCTTCAATAAACCATGAAGATCATAGTTAAGGTCACAACTAAGGTCACCACTGGATTCCTCGTTGAAAGTTGCCTCAAAAATGACTTCAACCTTCTCCAAAAAAATTGTACCCAAGGATTTTTGTGGCTATCCCGGGACATTTTGGATACCCATATATACTTTAAATCATAAAAAGACATTGTAAATGTGCAAATTCAGTTTATGGAAAAACGACAAAAGTTACAATAAAACGTGTAAGAACAAAAATTTTGTGAAAGAATGCACATTTTTTAAATGGGACAATGAAACTTCGTTTGTTTTAATACCAATGCAAGTTATAAATTATAATAATACACATTTATGGAAATAATATAAAATTTTAGGGACAAACACGGGTGCGAAGCACGAGATACGTGGTGAGATTGCGTTCGATAAAGCCCAAGGAGCTTCAACAAAAGAGAATTCACAATCAACAAATTACTGTTGTCGATGTTTTCACCTTCAGTTTTAAAAAGTATATCCACAAAAATCGAGCACGTAGCGCGAGATAAACACGTTATGGAGCGCGAAGCGCCCGACAAATATATTATCAAGCGCAAATCGTGAGAAACAAGAGTCGCGCGCCCTAGGTGCTTAAGTTCAAAATTGTTGATTGTATAATTTTGAGATGGATATTTTATTTTTCCTGTTGCTATAAATCTTTTTTTTTCTTTTAACAGAATTGAATGCTTCTGGTAATCCTGGATCAAGTGCTGGTCATCCAGGATCAAGTTCTGGGTCCGGTAGCGGTCATGGAATAGGCCCATTCACTCATAAAGCCAATTATATGACGCATGACATTCTCTTGTGGAGAGACCATGATGGTTCACTTTTGCAAGCTTACTTTGCGGAAGTCTGGACCAGACC
The DNA here is from genome assembly GCF_010883055.1 of Belonocnema kinseyi. Taxonomy (NCBI): domain Eukaryota; kingdom Metazoa; phylum Arthropoda; class Insecta; order Hymenoptera; family Cynipidae; genus Belonocnema; species Belonocnema kinseyi. Next base: position 127,558,403 of record NC_046659.1, on the reverse strand, counting down.
TCTTCCTGGCCCTGACACTTATCTACATCGCAATTATATATGCCGTATTGATCAAATAGGAGGCTTTGACACGGTTGTATATGTCAGTCAAGATGGACAATTAATGGGAGTACGATCATCGAGACAATCTTGTAAGAACCATTCATTCGTAAAGTAATATTCATCAAACATTAAATTTTTAACCATTTTTTCTAACTTTTTTTCAACAAACATCATCTAAGATAACTTTAGTATTTCATAGAATGATTGCGATCATAATAAACTCTCAAAGAATCTGGTATAAAAAGAAATTATAGAATTTTCTTCAATCTTTTATGAAATGACTTCAATTAAAATCAATGAAATCAATATCAATTTAAAAGATTGACCAATTTCACTTAGGGTTTTAAATATTTTTCTAATAATAGTTTTTATAATAAATACAATTTCAGTTTTAATTAATTGCACCTATCGCGGACGAATTAAAATATATTTTTCCTGGCTGAAAATAAATCATTTTTCATCCATCCGAAAATCCGCCATATTAACTATGATCTTAACCACAGTTCACAAGTTGTGAGATAGGAATTTCCAGTCTTACATTCTACTTATGAAATTATCTTTTACTTTCTTATCAGAGAAGGTATTAGATTGGTGTAAAATTTAACCCCCCCCCCCCCCCCCCCCTCGTTTGTTTTTGTCAAATGTCCACGTTTTGAGACCCCCAGAATCGAAAATACGGGTTTTTACTAATTTGTCTGTCTGGCTTTTTGTATATATATGTAACTATGTATGTGAGGCTATGGGCACGAAAAATTTTGAAAAATTATTTTATTTGATTAGCCTTTGGCACACTCTCTGAGTGACAAAAACTAAAGTTCAAGTTCGTTAGCCAGCTATTTTGGATAAAATTCAACAAGTTAGAGTATTTTGAAAATTTGTTAAAATATTTTTTTTCAAATTTCGAATATTTTCTGTACAGATATTTATAGTATTCAAAAAGGCGAATAATGTACTTTAATGACTTTCTTCTTCTTGTTTGAAAATTTATTTTCTTTGGTTAAAAATTCAATTTCACAGTCACAAAATTAATATTCATCTTTAAAATTTTTCTTTATTGAATGGAAACTTATCAATTATGGTTTAAAAGTTAAGTATTTTTTTCATACATCCTTTTTTTTGGGTAAAAATTATTTTTTTCACTGAAAATTAAACCTTTTCATTTTTGCTGGCAATTTTTTTTTCAAAGTTTTATACAAAGTATTATTTCATTGTTGTTGAAAACGTTCAATTCTTTTAGATTAAAATTCACTTCTTTTGTTGCAAATTGTATATATTCTTTAAGTTTCAACGAATTCAACAAATCCCTTAAAATCTTTTAAAATGTTGAAAAATATCTGGAAATATCCTAGAAATACCCTAGAATAACTCTGATTGATTTTACATAAAATTTGATGGTATTTCTTGAGTTTTCTTGGCACCCTTGTAACATTGAGATCCTAGAAAATTCATTAAAATACTTGATTATGAACTTTCAAAATCCTATAAAACTACTCCAATCCTCGGAAATCTTAGAAAATTTTTTTATGAAATCTTATAAGACCTCATGGGAGTTAGACAATCCTTCTAAGTTTTTGCGAGATTCTATATAATTATTTAAAATCGTGTTAAATTTTCGTTCATCCCTTAAAATGACTATTCTTAACATTTTATTTATTTTTGAAAATTTCTTGACATTAATTAGAATCCCTTTTTAAATTTCTCGAATATTCCTAGCCATTTTTTTAAAGAACCTTACAAAATTCATAATAAACTAAATATTTTTAAACATTCTGAATTCGTTTGAATTCAAAAGTTGAACTATATTCCAAAATAAAATATAAAACAGTTTTTTTAAATGACACTTGTTTACCAAAAAAATAGGTAATTACATTAAAAGATTTACTTTTCATCATTATTATTTGATACTTTACAGAACTTTTTATTAAAAAATCAACGTCAAATCTTAACATTCATTTTTATTCCTTTTATATTTATAAATAATCATTTTATTTAAAGTCGGAGACAATATGGCACCTACTCGTGATATATGGATTGCCGTTTTTGAACAACATCGATTCAAACTAATTGTAATGCCTGAGAAACCGCATCCTTTGTTCGTGGCAGTTGAACTGGAAACTGGCTTTAAACGAGTCCACCAACCAAATGATATAGTCACACCGGCTGAATTTCCTCATGGCTTAACATTTTGTGTGTACAGAGATCGAGAAACTCGTGAAGTTATGGGAGCTTTTATTCCTATATTTACACATTTTACAGGATGGATTGGTTGTTAAAAAGCAAAAGTAAAGAAAAATCTACCAATGTGCTCAACATTGCTCTTCTACGACTCGATCTTTTTTTAACACCCCTAACATGAATTTAATTATTGCAGTATGCAGGCGCATGTGAATAATTTTCATCGTTGTGGTAAACTATAATTTTGAGTAAGGCTTGATTAATTATATTATTGCAATTTGAAGATGTCTGTGTCTAGGCTTCCAGAATTCTGGACGAATAGACCACCAGCCTGGGCAGCTGGAAAAGGCGTTTGAGATGTGATGAATCACTCTTCTTTGACCAGTTACTGAAACGCATTTCTTCAAAGTGGGAGCTGAAAAAGGAGTTCCAGATGTAACCAATCACTCCTACTTGACTAGTCGCGACATTAAAAGTCTTCTTTTTTTTAATACGGAGCTGGAAAAGGGGTTCTAGATGTGATCAATCACTCTTTTGTGACCAGTTACTGTAACGTACTTATTTGAAGACGGAGCTGGAAAAGGGGTTCGATATGTGATTAATTACTTTTCTTAGTCTATTTGTCCAGAATTTGAGACGATTAGCCCACATACAACGGATGGCTATTCGTACAGAAAATCTCAGCGAAAAAATACTTAGTTTGACTTAAAATATCGTGATAAATGATTTTATAAAATCGATTAAAATCTTTCGGCAATTGAGGTTATGTTTATTGTCAATAACTCTGAAGGCTGCGAAGCTAAGTTACCCAAGGGTGTCGGCTTTTTTCGGTGTCATTTGGGTATTACATGCTGTGACGTCAGCTGGAAAAATGTCTGCACGCCGCAGAACAAGCAATGAAACCAATTGTAGGAAACAAAACTTAATTTTGTTGAAAACTTTGACAAAAAAAGACATTTTCATTATTTAATTAAATGGCTTCAAGAAAATACAGAATTATGTAATTTGTGTATCTATTTACAAATTAATATTCCTATTTTTTTGATAATATTGAGTATTTTTGTACAGGGGGAGTTGAAAAAGTGGTTTAAGATATGATCAGTTACTATTTCGTGACCAGTTGCTATAACATATATTTATAGGGCCAGCTGGAAAAGGGGTTTAAAATGTGATCAATCACTCTTTTTTGACCAGTTACTGAAACGTATTTCTTTAAAGTGGGAGCTGAAAAGGGGGTTTCAGATGTAACCAAGTACTCTTTCTTGACCTGTCGCGACATTAAAAGTCTTCTTTTTTCAATACGGAGCTGGAAAAGGGGTTCGAGATGTGATCAATTACTTTTTTGTGACCAGTTACTGTAACGTATTTATTTGAAGACGGAGTTGGAAAAGGGGTTCGAGATGTGACCAATTACTTTTCTTTGTCCGGCGCCGACATAAAACCTATTTTTTTAAAGGGGCTGATGAAAAAGGTGTTCGAGATGTAACCAATCACTTTTTGTGAGCAATTTTTATAACGTTTTCTTTTTCAAATAGGAACCTGAAAAAGGAGATTCAAGAAGTGACCAATCACTATTCTGTGACTAATTGCTATAACGTGTTTTTTTGAAGATGGAGCTGGATAAGGGTTTCGAGATGTGAGCAATAACTCCTCTGTGACCAGTTGCTAAAATGTATTTTTTTTTAAAGGGGGAGCTGGAAAAGGGATTTGAGATGTGACCAATCTTTCTTCTGTGACCAGTCGCTAAAATGTATTTTCTTTTAAAGGTTGAGATGGAAAAGGGGTTCGTGATTTGACCAATTACTCTTCTGTGATCAGTTTATAAAACGTATTATTTTAAAAGTTTTTAAAATTTTTAAACACTGCTACCTGATCTATCAGTCAATTGAAAATATTGTTTACCAAACCTTTAGCGAATATTTCAAACTCGATTTTCTCTAAAACAACGGAAAAATTTACAATAATCGTTCTATCCTTGTTAGTATATTTGTTGCTCTTGATTGTATGTCAATTTGTGTAGATACTTACAAATTAATGTTCCTTCTTTTTCAAAAAAAAAATAGTTTGAATCAAAGTGAATATTCTATTCCTGCAAAATTTCTGGACAAATGGCCGTTCGCTGTGGGCAGGCTATTTGTCCAGAATTATGGACGAATATATTTTGGACGAATAGCCGTTGTGAGATAGTTTGGCTATTTGTCCAGAATTCTAGTCGAATAGCCATTCCGAGACAGGTAGGCTTTTCGTTCAGAATTCGGGTCGAATAGACACTCCGTTTGAAGATTCCTGATTATAACTCAGTATATTTAATTAAAATTCATTTAATTCTTAACACATCAAAATAAATTTTTTTATTAGTATTGATTTCCTAAATTTATAAAATTTTATTTAATTATTGACCGAATTTTTCGAGATTTTCTTAATCCCCAATTTAGGAATCAAAATTAGTCAAATCAAAATTGCTGCTCGGACGTGGCAGCTGATTTTAAATTTTAGATACAAAGCGTGGCCCCAAAGTTCGCTTATTTTTTGGACTACCCTAGCGACCTGGTGAAAAATATAAAAATATGTTACTGGTATCAAACTATTCGGCAGTCAAAATTAGAATGAGCTTCGTTGTCCGTCTCTTGAAAATTTACAGAAATTACTTCTATTTCGGGGTTGAGAAGACCCCAACAAAATTAAGAAATAGAAAATACCACTGATTATAAAATAATTTTTCCTTTGACTGATAAGGTATTGATGTGGGTCAGAAATTTACCCTAAAGATTTCCCGAAGGGTGAAATCATCCCTGAAACATTGAAAAAATTAAAATAGTGACCCCAAAGTTAGCCTATTTTTCGGACCTCCCGAGCGATCTGGGGGAAAAATAAAAATAGCTTAATTGGAAAAGCACCTGACCGGAAATCAGAAGTTTTGCGGTTCGATTCTCCAAGGAGTGAAGATGGAGTAGGATCTTTTTTTCAAGAAATAATTTTAATTTGAAAATATTATTTTCTATCTAGTCCTATTAAGACGTAAAGCATTTTCTGTTATTGAAGATTCTTAACTGGATCGATATTGTGTAGATTTTCCGACTTCATGGTTTGGAGGGTTGATCTACTGTCGGTAAGGTACAATCTCTGATGATATAGCAGATGAATTAAAAAAATAATTACTTATAATTACTTGTATTATTAACACCAAGCTAAAAATTAGCGTTATTTTCTTGAATTAAGAGTTCTTATTCTGATTCCTCTAATAGCTTAAGTGGAAAAGCACCTTAACGAAAATCAGAAATTTTGTAGTTCGATTCCCAATGCAGTGAAGATAGAGTAGGATATTTTTTTCAAGAAATAATTTTAATTTGAAAATATTATTTTGCATCTAGTCCTATAAAGACGTTAAGCATTTTATGTTATTGAAGATTCTTAACTTGATCGATATTGTGTAGATTTGATGCCTTTATGGTTTGGAGGGTTGATCTACTGTCGGTAAGGTGCAATCTCTGATGATATAGAAGATAAATTTAAAAAATTATTACTTGTATTATTAACACCTAGCTAAAAATTAGGGTTATTTTCTTGAATTAAGAGTTCTTATTCTGATCCCTCTAATAGCTGAATTGGAAAAGCAGCTGACCGGAAATCATAATTTTTGTGGTTAGATTCCCAATGGAGTAAAGATAAAGTAGGATCTTTTTTTAAGAAATAATTTAAAAAAAAATATGTTACAGGTATCAAATTAATTGTCATTTATAACTAAAGTGAGCATCGCATTTCCTTTTCAAAAAATTTCAAACAATTATCCCTATTGAGTGTCCAAAAAGACACCAAAAAATTAAAAAATAGAAAATAACACTGAGTATAAAATAATTTTTTCTTGATTCATAAGGGTTGATTATTTTCAAAAACAGTCTGAATTTTACTATTTTCAAAAAGTTATTTAACCCCCTGCAAAGTGGTAAATTTGAATCACAAAGTTTTTAAATTATAAGGATGAGTCCTTCTAAGAGTAATATCAAATAGTACAATTTTTCAATTGAATCTTTTATAAGAAAAATATTAAATTTTTCTTGAATTTACTCGATTTTTTTTATTTTGTATTCTTTCAAATTATAACATTTCTCTTCAAAATCTTGTAAACACTTCTTTCCAAATTTTAGGAAATCGCTTGATATGTGTAAAAACCTTTTGTTAATTTCATCTTAATGTTTTATTTTTCAAAATGAACAAAATATTTAAAACTTTCACATAAATGTAAGGAAAAGTCTTTTTTCATATTTTCACACATTGTAATCCTTCGAATCTCTAAACATGATTAAAATTTTTCTTGCATTTTTTGGTTTGCAAAATTTAAAACATTTGCCTTAAAACTTTGAGATTTTTCTTTGACAATTTTTGAAATCTTTTAAAATAATACCTTAAAATAAAAAACCTTGTTGTACCGTAATAAAAAATTATTTACATTTTTCGTGTGTACCTAAAAAAAAGTTTGCTTTAAAATCTTTCACAAACTTTCTAACATTTTTAGGAAGCAATTCAAAATTTTGTTTGATCCTTTTTTTTTAATTTCTCTTGAAATTTCTTTAAAAAATCATAAAAAAATTTTCCATGAATCTTAAGAACTTTTCTTACTCTCTTGAGACATTGAGAAAATTCAGTTTACCTAAGAAATTTGTAAATCATAAAAAATTAAAAACATTGTCCCAAAGTGTCTTCGAGATTCTTTTACCCCAGATTGATAATTCAGTAAAACTTAAAATTATTTTTTAAAAATAAAAACTAAACTATTTCTCCTAAAAATTAGAAAAATGCATTGTGTTTTTCAAAAGAATTACATAAAGAAACCGCTATCTTGCTGCATTTTTAAGAGTTTGTAACGGCTTTACATGAAAAAAGTCATATAACCGTCAGAACAACTACAAAAAAGTTACTACTACGGCCGCCGCATGGCCGCCAAGTCACATGGACCATTTTCAACTCTCGGTGACAAGAGGTTGATTATTATATATACTAAAACCTGTGGATGAATTTCTTTCAATTCTTGTATGTTTTACAATTTAAAAAGTACAACAATTTGAAGCTACAACTTTTAAAATTTGATTTTGAAAGCGACTAATGTTGGAACACTTGCAAAACATCTTATTTGAATTAGTTAAATCTTTTATTGACTTATATATCACTGATATTTATTTTTTAAGTTCATAAAAAGTTCTTAATTATTCAATGATCGAAGTTTGCCTCTTTAAATAAATTCGACTCTTTCTTTTTTTTTAAAATAAAATCTTTTTCAGTAGAAACTTTCGCAATTAAATTTGTTTTGGGGATTCATCTACCTTTCCTAAAAAAGTAACTATTTTGATCACTCATTACATCTTAGGTTGAATATTTATTTCCTTTGCTGAAAAATGCAAGCACTTTACTACCAGTTGAACTACTTCATCAATTTTTAATTTTCACGATAGAAAACTGTTTTGTAGGAAATTTGTCTGTTTTGAAAAGAATGTAATCTCTTGGTTGAAAATCAATTTTTTTTGTTGTAGTCCAAGGATTAGGGCCTTCTGCATTTTTCCCGCAAGTGCTTCAGCATATTTTTGATACGCAGGGATGCTTTTCAGGCTATTAACGAGTGAAAGCTCGGCACCTCCAAGAGTGTCGATGATAAGGACGATTAGTTTAATACAAAATTCCGGGTACAATCGTTTCAACTGCCTTATTAGGCCTTTACACCTCTCTTTCTTTTTATTTTCCTTGGCTATGATGTGTTTTTCAGCTGGTGCCGAAAATTCGATAACGAACATGGTTTGCTTCTCGAAGTCAAGAAGAACCATGTCAGGCCTCGAGTGTGCAACAGAAAGAATTGTCGAAAATATAATGTCCCGGTATATGTGGAACTTCCCATTCTCGACAATTGACTCAATTTCCCTAGGAGAATTTAAAAAAGGGCGACATTAAGGTAGATATATTAAGGTAGCACACTTAGTGCCACACCCTGCAGCTATCATCGGGATTCTCTTGGCACCAAATGTGGCGACGGTATGTTATGGTGGAAATGACACCGTCTTGGCATGCCAAAATGAAACCCTCCGTACCAGGATTCAATTCGGGTGATTTGAGGAAAGCAAAAGTTAGCTCACACGACATTAACTGATCCTCCACATTTCTGTGGAAGATACCGTGCATCCACTTATCGAGGAGCTGTTCACGAAAGTTTTTCTCTTGTGCTTTCTTGATCCGGGCTTTCAGGAATGAGTTCTCGAGATAGATAAGCTTTGATGAATTTTGCTCACCCATAATACTGACCATTTTAAGAAGAGGGTGTCTTCCATTTGTGACACTATGTGCTGTACTCAGGATAATCCTGTTGTGAATGCATTCAAGACACATTCCGCGACCACCTTAACGCCGTGAGATGTACAGTCGCGAAACAAAAGACTTAAGATGAATGCTTTCGTTCATATGCATAACCTTTTTTGTCCCGATATCAAGAGATCTAAGCTCGTTCTTCGTCCATGGAACCACTCCAAATGAATAGAGTACTATCGGGACGGCAAGCATGTTCGTTGCAGATACTTCGTTTCTCGCCGACAGTTCGGAAGACCAAATTCGCTACATGAGACGTTTGTATCTGCTTCGGAGAATATAATTTATAGATAGCACATGCTGAATCCGGCTCTGTGGCACGCTCAGGTACGTGTAAGTCTCTCCAGCGTAAATGTGTCGTATAGCGCTTCTATCGACAAGCTAAGGTTCTTCAGTGTTGCCATTAGGTTTTCCTCGCTTCAATTAAACCTCGGTGCATTTGTCTAACCAAAATTCCATTCCAATTTCCTTAGTATATCGTTTGACAATTCCTAGAGCTAGATGTAGTTTCTCTTTGTTTTTAGCGTGGATCTTCAGATCGTCCATCTAAAATAGATGAGTGACCTTGTACTTTCGATCTGCAGGTTTGCCGCACAAGTACCCGTCGGAATGGCGAAGTGCTAGCGATAGTGGCAATAATCTGAGGCAAAAGAGGAGTGGGCTCGTGGTATCGCCCTGAAAGACACCTGTCTGAAAGTTGACCTTATTAGTTGTTACACGATTTTTTCAGATCATATAGTAAATCTGGTTTTCCAAAGCGGCATTAATCTTTCTATACGCCTAACGTTTCGCGGATGAACTTTTAAGCATTCTAAAAGACAGATGATAAGTCTATGGGAGATAAAATCGAAAGCTTTTCGATAATAAATCCAGGCCATCGATAGGTTATGCTGGTAGAATGCTGCCTATTCGCAGACACTTATATCGATAAGCAGGTTCTCCCGATATTCCGCTACGCCTTCCTTCAAGCCTCGTTGTTCATACATTTCTTGCCACACATGTTCAATTGCCAGAACAAACCTATTATTTAGGATAGCTGTGAACATCTTATACTGTGTGTTCAGACAAGTGATTGGCTTGTAATTCTTCGGGTCAGCTAAATTGTCTATTTTCGGCAGGAGTATTGTGTGCCTCTCCAGGGCATAACACGGCCCTTTGAAGCTATTTATATTTTCTGACACTTCGTCCAGTCTATGCGACACTTCGTAGACTTCTCTCCAAAATACTTCGACGTCCTCTGATTTGGGCGTGTGGTCGACAGTAACTGGAGGATCTTGGAAGAGTCGAGATGGGTCAGAGAGAAACTGTTGATTTTCTCTAACCCACCTCACCCTCCGCTCTAGACTTGTCTTAGTGTCAGGTAGTATCCGCATTCTCTCAACAATATGCTGCCTGATGGTCAGCATCGGCCAAAGCTCTTGCTGCATTATACACACAATAATTGATAGCCCAGATGTCGGATACTTCGGAAAATTCTTTACGAAACTCGTCATCCATTTCATTCAGAGCTTTAGGCTGGAGAAAAACCTTGGTGTTGATGTTTCTCCGAGAAATAAAGCATTGCTCTTCCTCTATCGAATGCCTGCCTGCGGTTGGTCTTAATGTCGCCTCTCTTTCTCTGTTGCTGGCTTGTTCTAGCTGTGGTAGAGTAGGCGTTCCGCTAACATAGCCCCTTTTTTGGAGTAGTTCGACATGGTTTTGCAGACATTGATGCAAAAGGCGCGATAGCTCTGGGTGTTTCTCGCACCAGAGAGCTTGCAGCCGTGCCATGTGACCCCGTACAGGGGCCACACTCACATCGTAGCACTCTAGCAAGCCGTGATTCAGTGGCTCCGTCCACATGAAGGTCCCGAGATTCCGCCGATTCATCGAATTGAATCTATCTTCATTGGCTCCCCCAGCTCTGGAATGGTCGGCATTGTTGCCCGACCCAATGTCGGGAGCCCTGCGCGTTCTGTTGTTTTGAACCGCACTTACTGCAACTATGTTCGGTGTTCTCATTGTTTTTCCCACGAGAAGCTAAGGAAAGGGGTTTGTCCATCCTTGTAGAGCATAGCCTGCCAGGATAAGGCTGCGTACTCTAAGAGGTCGCCCGGTATCTCAGAGTCACCGTTTTTGTAACCATATTAGGCAGAAACGTTTGGTACATGGACCCTCTATCCACAACCCGGTGACGCGTTTGGTGGCTCTGTCATAGGCTATTCGGTTTGATTCTATTATAATCTTCTAACTTTAATTTTTGATACCCTAAGTTTTTGCGAAATTGAAGGGTATTTTAAATGACGTACTTAACAATAATCAGAAGAACAAATGTCTGCAGCACACAGTAGAAAAAAGTGCTCAATATGATACCGAAATCAATAACATTTTTACATGCAACAAAAATGATGCCGATTTCAAAAGCATTTTGAGCGGTTAAACTACTGTTTTGACTTTTGACTTTTGACTGGTGGGCCCCCAGTTTTTGTCAAATGTCATTATTTTCAGATCCCCTCAATCCGAAAAACAGGTTTTTACGAATACTTGTGCCTATCTGTCTGCCTGATGTCTGTCTGTTTCTACAATACCTTTTGAAAAAATCAGTCTATTAGATTGACCTTCGATGTACTCTTTGAGTGTCCTAAACTGTAGGTCAAGTTCGTTAGTGAGCCATCTCGGATAAAAAGTCAAAAAGAAAGAACATTTTAATTATTCAGAGATTAATTTTTTTTTTAATTTAAAAGATTCCTATACAGATGTTTTTATTATTCAAAGATTCTAACAATTTATTCTTACGACTTTTTTCATAAAACCAGAAATTAGCATTTAAAAAATTCCAAAAAACAGAAGAAAATGACCATTTTAGGCCAAAAAACTCAAGATATAAAAGAGTCAAAGAAAGAAAAAAGGTGTTTTCTGAAATTCCTTACAATATTATAATAAAAAATTTTTGAATTTTTTCTAATAATCGAAAATTCAAATTTGAGCGGCATAAAAAATAATGAAAAATTCAAAAATTACATTTTTGGATAAAACTATGCAAAATACAGCAAAGGATGAGTGAACAAAAATTTTGCAATTAAAAAAGATATGCAAATTTCTTATCAATAACTTTTTTATGGAATGTGTAGTTTTCGCTTCAATCGTGAAAAAAAAACATTAAACGCCAAACAAAAATCTGCCCCCTGCTTGGGCACATTCTCATTATAACTTTTGTCTTCAAATTAGTTTAAACTAAACCTTATTTCCTTGTTTTTATAATTTTTTTTCATCTTGTTTTTTACGATTTTACTTTGCATTTACTTCGCATCTGCATGAGGTCCAATGCAGGAACCTATATAGGGCCCTATACAGGAACCTGTATAGGTTTCTATATAGGATCCTATAAAAAGTGATTCACAACAAATTTTTTGATCTTACATGGGCACGAAATTTTTTCTAATTAATTGTTTTCTCATCTTGCACAGTTTGTCGAGAAAATGAAATTTTTTAATTTTTCATGTTTTGATTCGATCAAATTTTGAATTTTTAACTTTTCAACCAAATTAAAAAGGTTCATTTTCGTTTTTAGTTTTGGATTTTAAAAATGCTCTAACTCTGATAATCTTCATTTTATAGAAAACAAGCCATGGGGATAAATTAATAGAGTTTCTAAGTACTCTGAATGGCCGTTAATAGAATTTCTAAATCTTGAGAAAATGTGGTTTCAAAAATTTTGAAAATGCCTTCACTTTTTGAATTTTCATCTAAAATAACTTTATAGGTCTTAAAAAATTGTCCTAAAGCAGAATCTAATCTGATCAATTTTTCGAAAGTTATTGTGTCTACAGACTAATGACTACAGGCTACAGACAGACAAACACTTTCGTAAAGATCGTTTTTTCTGACTCAGGGGATCTTAAGACGTGGAGATTTGATGAAAAAGAACAGTGTAAAATTTCACTTAAAACCAATAACTTCTCAATAGTAT
>NC_046659.1:127540174-127545792 GCF_010883055.1 Belonocnema kinseyi | reverse complement strand
CCCCGCCCCTCAACAATTGAACTTTCCCGGGTCTAAGTTAGTTTTAATACCAATGCATGTTATGGATTATAATAATATACATTAATAGAAATGATATGCAATTTCAGGGAAAACTCGAGTGCGAAGCACGAGATCCGTGATCAGAATGTGTTCGTTAAAGCCGAAGGAGCTTTAAGACAAGATACAATATATATTGAGAACAATATATTATTGAGCGCGAAGCGCGAGAATTAATATTAACGCACCCTAGGCGCGATAGAGCTTGAGAGCGAAGCGAGCCTCTTGTTTGTTCAGGATTCTACTATTAAGTCAAAATTATGCCTTTTTTGGTGATTCTAACTCTTTTTTATTCAAAATTGGAATCTGCTTCATGCTGAAATTGGAAAGTTGCATCGTTTTGTAGAAAGTGATCTATTTTGTTGAAAATTAGTTCATTTTTTCAAAAATTAATAATTAAAGTTAAAAGTTCTCGTTACCCTTATAATTGATAAGATTGTTTAAACCATAATAATATATTAAATGAAGTAAAATTTGTGAAACCTTGGCGAGATGCAGTACAATATGTACAAGGTCTATGGAAACTGACCTATTCATGTTGGTTTTCTGGGTCATATTCGCTGAAAGCGAAGTTTATATATACCAGTGGATACGATCTGAATTTCGCAGTCATCGTTTATAAAATTGAAAATTTAATAATATAAAGCTGAAGTTAAAAATACGTGAACATTCAAAACCTCCATGTTAACATATGTTAGACTCATGTCAGAATCATGCTCATCAACGATTGGTCAAATTCAGAAGTTTTTTATTTCTAGACATAGAAGTGTTTGATTTTTTAAATGTTTGCTTTATACATTTTTTAAACCTGATATTGTTTCATTTGTCAAGGTTTTGTTAATTGATAATTAAACTCGAACACTTGAAATTTTGAGTTGCTTCATTTTTACCACGCCGAAATTAAAATTGTGTAGTATTTAATCCCTAATTTTAGAACTTTTTACGTTGACCATAAAAGTTTAGAAAGTTTTTCTAGTTTGTTTAAGTGAAACTTAAACCAAGATAACTTTAAATCAATATAAATCTGCTCTGTTAGCACGTAATATAAAAATTCAAGCGTATGTTAATATACTTTTAGGAACAGTCGTAACATTTTTACTTAAGGTGTAGCGTATTATAAAGTAACTGCGACTGTAATTTGATTGGCTGATAGACATTTACATTACTACTTTATGGTACGATGAGTGCAGTGACCCGAACTTTGGCACGTAGACGTACTCTTGCGGAATGGATTGGATTAGAGTGGGCGAGATTTAATTAGATTGGGGTGTATTTAAGTGGATTGGAATTAATTAAATTAAAATAATTGGTTTCGAGTGGATTTGAAAACACTAGATTGGAGTGAAGTAGATTATAATGAATTGAATTGAACTTGATTGAACTGGATTCGACGGCATTTGATTTGATTAAAGTTGCGCATATTGGAATGGATTAGATTGAATCGGACTGGACTGGATTGGAGAGTGGACTTAAAATAATTGTATTTAAATAGATTGGATTAGAGTGGATTGTATTTATATATATTAGAGTGGATTGGAGTCAAGTAGATTGAATTGAATTTGAATGAATTATATTTTAATGGATTTCAGTGTATTCGAGTGGATTGGACTGGATTCGATTAGATTAAATTGAATTGGGATAGACAGAAGTATACTAAAATAATTGGATTTGAAAGGGTCGGATTAGAGTGAGTTGGATTTAATTGGATTGAAGTTGATTGGAGATGAGTGGATTGAATTGAATTGGAATGAATTGGCTGTGAATGAATTTGAGAGCACTAGATTGGAGTTTATTTGCAATTGTAGTTGCAATGGAATGGATTAGGTTGAATTAAGTTGGACTGTATTATATTGTATTGGTTTGAAATTAATTGTATTTAAATGGATAAGATCAAATTTGATTAGATTCAATTGGATTGGAGTGGATTGAAGTAGACTAAATTCAATTGAATTGGAATGAATTGGATTGCATTAGATTTGAGACACTAGATTGGAGTAGAGTGGTTTGGAATGGATTGGAATAGATTGAATTGAATGTTATCGGATTTGACTGTATTTAACTGTATTGTATTTGATAAAAGGGGGTTTGAAATGGAAATGGAAAACTAAATTGAAATGAATTAGATTCGAATGGATTTGAGTGAACTAAATTGGGGTAGAGTGGATTCAAATGGATTCGATTGGATTGAATTTAAATGTACGGGATGGAACTATACTAAAATTAATTGGATTTAAATGAGTTTGCTTAGAGTTGAATGGATTTAATTAGATTGAAGTGGATCGCTGTTGAGTGTATTAAATTGAATTGGAATAAATTGGATTGGAATGGACTTGAGTGCACTAGAATGGAGTTGAGTGGAATGCAGTGGGTTGGACTATGTTGAATTAAATTGGAATGTATTGGAGTGCATTGGATTGAAATTAATTGTCTTGAAATGGATTAGATTAAAGTGGATTGGATTTAATTTGATCGCAGTCGATTTACGTGGAGTAAATTGAATTGGAATGAATTGGATTGGAAGGGGTTTGAGTGCAATAGATTGAAGTGGAGTAGTTTGGAATTGATTAGATTGAATTGAATTGGATGGGTCTGGATTAGGGTGTATTGAATTGGAGTTGAGTAGATCAAAATGTATTAGAATGAATTGAAGTGCATAAGACTGGAATGAATTGGATTTTAGTGCATTCGATTAGAGTGGATTGGATTTAATTGGATTAGAATATTTTAAGGTAAAGTGGATTGAATTGGAATGCTTTGGATTAGATTTAAGTGCACTAGATTGGAGTGAAGTTGATCTGAATGGATTTGATTGAACTGGATTGGACTGGATTGGAATTAATTGGACTTGAATAAATTGGATTAGAGTGGATCGGATCTAAATATGTTCTTGTTGATTGTAGTGGATTTAATTGAATTTAAATGAATTGAATTGGAATGGATTTAAAAACACTAAATTGGAGTGGAATAGATTAGAATGGATTGTATTAGATTGAATTTAAGTTAACTCCATTGCTATAATTGCAATGGAGTGGCTTTAAGTGAAGTGGGTTGAATTTAATTGAAAAAATATTGGATTTGAAAGGATTCGAGTACACTAGATTGGAGTGGAGTTTTGTGGAGTGGATTGGTTCAGATTGAATTGGATTGGTCTGGATTGTAGTGGATTGTATTTAATTAGAATTGGAGTAGATTGGACTTGATTTAATTAGATTGAAATTAATTGTATTTAAATGGATTGGAATGGATTGAAAAGAATGGGGTTAGATTTAGATGAAGTGGATTAATATCGATTTAAGTGGATTCGATTAGATTAGATTGCAGCAGAGTGGAGTGGAGTGGAGTGGAGTGGAGCGGAGTGGATTGGAGTGGAGTGGATTGGAGTGGAGTGGAGTGGAGTGGAGTGGAGTGGAGTGGAGTGGAGTGGAGTGGAGTGGAGTGGAGTGGAGTGGAGTGGAGTGGAGTGGAGTGGAGTGGAGTGGAGTGGAGTGGAGTGGAGTGGAGTGGAGTGGAGTGGTCCTACTATTAGCATAACAACGCGAGATAGACAAACAGTTCTGAAAAAGTGTTGCAGTTTTTTATTTATTCTTAAATGGTTCCGATGATATTCATTTACAATTGTTATATGAAATCGAGCGCGAAGCTCTAGTGTCTCGATGAGAATGTGTACCTTAAAGCCTACAAAGCTTTGAGAAACTCAATTTTTAACTATACTTGAGTATAAATTTCAAAACATGCAGCCGCATATAAATGCTTAGATATAAAAGAGATTTTTTTAAAAAAAGGTTTCATTCAAGCGTTCCAAATGCGAAGAATAAATATCTGAACGCGAGCCGCGAGGCGTAATTATGTCTGAGGGCGAAGCGCGAGGTAACGCATTATCGAGCGTGAAGCGCGTGATTAAGAGACGCACGCTCTAGCCGCGCCCAAACTTGCGAGCAAAGTAAGTTGCACGCAACGAGAATGTGCCCGCGATACGGGCAGCTTTTTTATCATGGAATTATCGAAATGTTGCACTCTGGGTGCTTCAGTTTAAAATGGGTTTAGCGTTTATTTTTGAAATCGGTATTTTATTTTTCCCTACTTATAAGTTTATGTTCTTTTTACAGAATTGAATGCTTCTGGTAATCCGAGATCAAATCCTGGTCATCATGATTCAAATCCTGGTCAGCCTGGATCAAGTTCTGGTCATCCGGGACTAAGTTCTGGCTCTGGGAGCATTTAGAAAAGACGCCCGTACACTCGTAAAGTGAATTATATGACGCATGATATTTTCTTGTGGAAATCTCCTGACGATAATTCACTACTGGAAGCTTTCGTTGGGGGACCCTGGAACAGGCCTCGCCCTGATGCTGACACTTATAAGCATCTGAATTTTATGTGTTATGTTGATGGGAGTCCGATCATCGAAACTTTTTGTATCCCGTCCTTTCTCCATGCCAAAAAAATTACACCATATATAAATTTAACAAATTAACTATACAATTCTTACATATTTAATCTAGTAAAGTAATATTCACAAAACACCTAATTTTCAACCATTTCTGTCAACTTTTTTCAGCAAAAATTATGAATAATTTTACTTCCTGTTTAGTATGTTACCAAATCTGAAAAGCTAGATCCTCAAACCCGAGGAATTATTTGAAAAATATCCAGACAAATCTAAAAAATATTTAATAAATTTTAGTATGGTAGTATCACGATCTATTCGGGTCCGAGTTTTGTAAAAATTAAAATGTAATATATGAAAAATAGCTTTTTTTATAATAGTCATAATTAAAAGTTTATATTTCATTCACAAAATAGAGTCAAGGAGTCAGCTATTTAATTTAAAAGAGTCTGCCTGCTACGTGGGCACATTCTCATCGCGCGCTGCGCCCGCGTCTCCCTTCGCTCGCCAGTTTAAGCGCGCCCATGGCGGGCGACTGTTGATTCTCGCGCTTCGCGCTCGATTATATATTTACCTCGCGCTACGTGCTCGTTCTTTATATTATTACACATTCTTGCCCAAACCTTTTAAAATCAAGAATCAAAACATCCACAACTGTAATTTTTTAATAATATTAATACTTGTGACGGAAAATTTAATTATTCCATTTTTGTTTCAAAATATTTTCTTTTTCAGTTCAAAAAATCTCTTTTTTCATAAATAGTGTTTATTATTAAAATTGTATAATAAAAACTATTTGTGGCGCATTACATTTAAATTTTCATAGAGCTTGTACCCGAACAGTTGGCACACTCTGTTGACAGATAATT
The DNA here is from genome assembly GCF_010883055.1 of Belonocnema kinseyi. Classification (NCBI taxonomy): domain Eukaryota; kingdom Metazoa; phylum Arthropoda; class Insecta; order Hymenoptera; family Cynipidae; genus Belonocnema; species Belonocnema kinseyi. Next base: position 127,540,479 of record NC_046659.1, on the reverse strand, counting down.
TTCCCCATTCTTGAGTTTGAGATTACCTACGGCACGCGACTGATGGCAATCGCATTCTGAGCTCGATCTTTGCACTTCTTCTGCATTCGTGGACATACGAGGGTAGTTCAATAAGTCCTTAGAATGAAGTATAAAAACAATTTTTTTTGGGTAAAATTTTTTTTATTTTTCAACATAATCTCCTTGGAGCTCTGTACACTTGATCAATCGCTTTTCAAGTTTTTTTAATCCTTCAGAAAAGTGCGGTTTCGGAAGTTCCTCAAAATAAGCACTTACAGAGGCAATGACGTCTTCGTTGTCTGGAA
>NC_046659.1:127520095-127540074 GCF_010883055.1 Belonocnema kinseyi | reverse complement strand
CTTTACGGTCTTTGCCTTCTTTGGAGCTAGTTCGCCTGTGGAAATCCACTGTTTGGATTGTTCCTTTGTCTCAGAAGTGTAATGGTGTATCCATGTTTCATCCACAGCCATTTGTTGGTCATTCTAAGGACTTATTGAACTACCCTCGTACCTTATGAAATCAAAGGTTATCGGGCCGACGACTGTAATTTTGTGGTTTTGAACTCTCTTTTGTTAAAGCTCTTTGGGCTTTAATAAACACATTCTCATTACGTATCTCTGTGTTTCTGAGTAATATGAATAATCGTACGTAGATTTTTGAAATCTTGCAAAAGCAGTGTTTTTCTTCTACGCATTCTTTTTCATATTGTGCGTTGTTTGGCTTAAACTGTTGATTTTATTTTTATTTTTTTTTTTGGATTTTGAAAATGCTCTAATTCTGATAATTTTCTTTTTATAGAAAAACGTCATTAGGATAAATTGTTTGTGATTCTGAGTACCATAAAAAATCGTGCATAGAATTTTGAAATCTTCAAAAAATGTGGTTTCAAACATTTTTGGTACGACAAAATTTAGAATTTTCAACTTTTCAACCAAATTGAAAAATTGGTTATACCTTTTAGGGCTTTCAAAAATCAACGTTTGTCCAATCTTGACTTTTTTCATGTCGTGCGCTGTTCGGCTTAAAATGTTCATTTTAGTTTCTTTTTTTGTATTTTGAAAATGCTCTAACGAACTTTTTTTCCTTTTAGGCCTTAAAAAAGTGTACCAAAGCAGAATCCAATCTGATAAATTTTTCAAAAGTTATCGTTCCTACAGACTACAGAATACAGACTACAGACTACAGACTACAGGCAGACAAACACCTTCTGAAAAATCGTTCTTTCTAACTCAGTGGGTCTTAAAACTTGGAGATTTGATAAATTCAATAAAAAATGCGTATTATTCCCTAAAAACTTGCTTATGTTGGGTGTCGTTCACTAAGAGATACGTATGTCGTTCACTAGTTTTGAAGGTATGGTAAGAATATTTCAAATACAGTGAAACTCTTCTATAGCGCCGAATTTGGGGCTGACAGTGGGTGGGAACTGACTTATTATCGCCCGCTTCGCTTTTGTTTGTTCACGCTTAAGTGCTTGCCTGGGTGACATACCGTTTCTTCTAATGTTCAGGGGACTTTCAAATTAACGACATGACTAATTTTTGCAGTGCCAACATGTCCTTCTTTTTGTGGAAACAGAAATGCTATTTAATGATTATGCATTCAGTAATTTTGTACTCAATAAATATTAAAATACAAATTACATTCTCGGCAGTCTTATACAAATCAATTCAACAATATCTCAACCTATAGTTTAAAAAAAATATCAATTGTTTATTACTTATTTTTGCGATTAAATATTTTATGCAAATTTTTTTGAAAAGTCGATCACGCCAAAACTATACGCTAAAAGATTTGAAACAATACTAGCATCACTGTGAATAAATAAAATTCACAAAAAAATAAAAAGAGATAGAAAAAAGTTTATCCAAGTAAGTTTTTAATAATGTTTTTGATAAAAACTGTACTTTTTACTTAGTGCTCCATCTCAGATTGAAATAGTTTTTGATGAGGTATGTAGTAAGTATAATTACCAACATGTAAATGTAAGAACGGTTTTGTGATTTCAGAGGTAAGTACTTAGAAAATCAAATTTTCGTTTGCGTTGTGAAAGAAAATCAACCCCTGAATCTTTATTTAAATGAAAAAATAAACAATAAACAATTGAATTTTCTAAAATCTGCGGGGTAAGATATTGTTGAATTGATGTATGCTTGACCACTGTACGGCACTTTTTAATTTGCATGACTTCACGAAAAGTGGCTTGCCCAGTTATAGAATTTTGACTCTATTTCTGAATTTAATTTAATGTTTTTGAATTATAAATAACTGGAGTCAAATTATTCATATAAATTATTATATAAATTATTAATACAATTCCTAGCTGCCTAACAAACGTTTCTAAACCAGCTGGAAGAATTTTAATAGCGAACAAGAAAACAAAATATTGCCAAAAACAATGTAATCTATTTAATTCTAGCAAAGAATTCTTTTAAACTATATTACTAAATTAAAATAAAATAAAATATTTTTCAAACCACACTTGTTTTCAAAAAAAAAGTAACTGTATACAAGAAACTAGTTACCTCTCATCACTGTTACTTGATTATTTACAAGACTTACCATTTAAAAAGGAAACTTCAATGTTCAGATTTATTTTTACTCTTTTTAAATTTACAAAATCTTTATTTTCCTTTCAAGTTGAAGACAATTTGGCACCAACTCCTAGCAGGTGGATTATCTTTTTTGAGAAAAATCGTTTCCACCTAACAGTAATGCCTGTTAAACCGCATCTTATAATGGCTGGAATTGTACTCGATACTGGAAATAAACGTGAACGCTGTAAGACTGATGAAACCAAAGCGGCTAAATTTTCTATCGCTATCATATTTTGTGTGTACAGAGTTCCAAATAATCCAAAAGTCATGGGAGCTTTTATTCTTATATTTACACCTCTTACTGGATGGATTGGTTGCTGAAAGGCGAAAGTAAATAAAAACCCAGCAATTTCTACAAAATTGCCCTTCTACAAATAATTTCTGAAGTGTGTGTCATCTTGTAAATTGTTTTGAAACTTTTATGCACGTTTAAACTGTATTTCAAAACAAACCTTAAATGAATTAAAAATATGTTATTCATTATTTAGGAAGATCGTAAAATGATTACAGATAATTTTTTTAAATACTGAATTATGCTAACAACTTATTTAGATTAGTTTTTTATTCTTAACTCTCTGCATAATTCATTAAACATATTTTACGGAAACAGAATTCGCTTGGTAAAATTAATTATTTTCTTAATGATAGTTAAAGTTGTGTTTCATTATTATATTATTTTTAAGTGTATTTAAGAACTTAAATGACATAACAATGAAAACTTTCTCACTTCTAGAATGAAAACTTTTAATTTGAAATTTAAACTTTTAAATTGAAACAATCACTTTCTGAAAATGGTACAGTCCTTGATTATTTTTAATAATCACTCTGTGGGCACAAAATTCATCGACGTCTTTACGACATTGCTACGATATTTTTACGACAACTTTAAGATATCCTATGTCTATGTTGTTCAGGTAAAATTTTTGTAAAGATATCGTAACGATGCCGTCAAGGCGTCGGCAAGTTTTGTTGAAAAATATTTCCTTCAACTGAAAGTTTGAATGTCCATTTTTGACTGGCTGAAAACCATTTTTTTCTTATTCAAAATTCAACAATTGGGGTAAAAATTTGTCTTTATTAATTTAAAATTTAAATTCAGCTATTCCGTTAAGAATCCACACTGAAACAAGTGCTTGGTTTTTTAATAAAATGTGCGGTCTTTCCCTGATCTTTCCCGGTTTCCCGGTTAAGTCGTCACCCTGCGTATGATTATTAAAAAAGTAAATTCAGGGAATGTACTATTTTCAGAAGTTGATGCTTTCAATTTAGAAGTTTAAATTTCAAATTAGACTTTTTCATTCTAGAAGTGAGAAAATTTTGAAGATTATGCCATTTAAGTTCTTTAATAAACTTACAAAGAATATAATAATGAACTACAACTTTAATTATCACTATGGAAATAAATAATTTTACTTTGCGAATTCGATTTCTGCTTTAAAATTTCTCAGATAATAGTCAACATAATACTTGGAATATTAAAGAAAGTGATCTAGCTTTATGTGGGTGGAAAACATGCCAGCTAACCTATTATATATGCACTGCCTTAGCTGGCGGGTTTTTTACCCTCGTACAGCCATCTGACGATTATTTTTATAAAAAATACCATGTCAATTATCCACTGACGAAGTTTCCAGCGGAAGGAAATCATTGCATGAATGTTTTTGTTTGCACGTTTACATAACCAGCTGACAGATTTTTCACCTGCATAGAGCCAGCTGACTGTTTTTTTTTCGTTTACTTATTATATTGACTATTATCTCGCAAAGTTTAAAGCGGAAGGAAACCATTGAAAACTTCTTTTTTTTACACGTTGGGGCGGCTGCCATTGCCCCACCCACTAAAAGTTCCGCAGCTGATGCCAATTATACTTACGAGGGCTGTTAAAAAAATACGCGGATTGAGGTCATAAAAAAAATGTACTTTATTTGGAAGTTATACGTCTGGATCTCCTTCAAAATACTCTCCTCTCCAACGCACACACTTATCCCAACGGTGTTTCCACTTGATGAAACAGTCCTGGTACGCTTTTTTTATGATGGCTTTCAGCTCGTTCGTCGCATTTGCCTTAATCTCCGAAATCGTCTCATATCTTCTTCCTTTGAGGGTTTTGGTTTTAGTTTTGGGAACAAGAAAAAGTCACAAGGAGCAAGGTCAGGTGAGTATGGGGGGTGGGGAAGAATAGTAATCGAGTGTTTGGCCAAAAACTCACGAGTTCTGAGTGCTGAGTGAGCTGAAGCGTTCTCGTGATGGAAAAACCAGTTGTCACTTCTCCACAGTTTTGGGCTTTTGCGTCGGACGGCGTCCCTCAGATGTTTTAGTACTTTAATGTAAGTAATCTAGTTGACTTTGGAGCCTTGAGGAAGGTACTCGTGGTGCACAACACCCTTAGCATAAAAAAAACTGTCAGCATAACCTTGACATTCGACCGAACTTGGCGAGCTTTTTTGGGTCTTGGGGACGTTTGACCCACCCATTGTGATGATTGGATCTTTGTTTCAATGTCATAAACATAAGCCCATGATTCATCACCAGTTATAATTCGTGCCAAAAAGTTCTCATCTTCATCTGAATGATCAGGCTGTCCATTTTGCAATCCGACAAACAAAAAAACACTCTTTACTTAAAACCATGTAGCTTATCAACAAATGAAGATATAGTATCTGCGACTGAAATACCGCATTTTAAACAGCTGATCTGTATGAACTTATCGACAGCAAGCGGATTCTCCTAAAACCAACTCTAGCCGACAAAATTCAAACAGTCCGCATATTTTTTGAACAGACCTCGTACAACACACCTATCTGAAGCATTCCTCAAAGTATTAGGCACAGGGAAATGATTCACAAAAAATTGTCGCGGACTCCCGGACCATTTGCTTTTGACATACCAAGAGTTGGCATACACAAATACGTTTTTAAATTAATAGTGCTGTTCTCTTGTTGTTACTACTTTAAACAAACCAAATTTGGTAACGTGCCGCGAGTGACAACGTACCGCGTGTGATAACGTGCCACGGTCTACCCAATAATGTCCAGTCATCTGGTACTTTCAGATGGTAATTTTTGGGGCACTAATTTTTTTCTTTTAAGTGCTTTATTTGGGGGTGTATAATATGGGAACAGGTTCTGTGAACAGGATTTCGTCCCGGAACACGGAAATTCTTTTGTGAAAAGGTGCAAAATATCAGATTCCATTGGATTAGTACTTTCCTGTGCGTTTGAGAGGTAAACGTGTTCTAACAAACATTAAAGTACAAAAATGTTTGTGTAAAATAAAAAAATGCCATTGTTTTATCACCAATAGGCTTGGAGTCACGGCCTTTCAAAAAAAACCACGATCCTAACTTTGTTTTTTTTAATTACAAGTGTTTTTGCGTTTGCTTTAATTCATCTGTTGGCCATATTCATATATGGCTATCAGGATCTGAAGTACAGAGAAACAAAAATAAAAAAAACATCTAACTTTGGCAAACAATTGAAAAAAAAATCGGGGTTTTTTGAAAGGCCGTAACTCCGAGCCTATTGGTGCATTTCAAATGCACAAGAAAGTACCAATTTAATGGAATGTTACATGTTACATGTAGCAAATTATTCGTCATTAAAATTTAAATAAGCATCGATTTTCATTTTTTATAAGTTTCAAAAAATTACTCTTATTTAAGGGTAAGGAAGACTCTAAAAAATTGATAAATAGAAAAAAACAGCTACTTATAAAATTATTTTTCACATCAACCCCTAGTTAATCAAGAAAATGCGAGATTTTACTTTCGAAACGTTTATTTCATAAAGAAAATATAATGAAAAATTATTTTATACTTAGTGGTGTTTCCTATTTGTTAATTTTTAAGGGTCTGCTCAAACACTAACTGGGGGTTATTTTTTAAAATTGGAAAAAAAGCAATGCTCACTCTGGTTTTTTTTCACAAGTAATCATATATCTATAACATATTTTCATATTTTTTCAGCAGGTCGCTAGCGAGGTCCAAAAACTACGCAAAAAAACACACTTTTTTGGCGCCACTCTTTCTTTCAGCCCCAACTATTATCACCTATTTGGGCTGACTTCAGAAAGTTTTGAAAAAGGTTAGCATTTAGAGGTTTTGCAAGCCCTATAAAGCTTAAGATTTATACCTTAAAATAATTACATCATAGAGGTTTTTCGTTAGCTGATTTCGTTAGCAAAAAACAAGATGAAAACATTTGAATTTTTCAAAGAAACAATTAATCAACAGATTTCGAGAAGTATATTTTGCATAAAGAAGAAACCTATGGAAATAAAATAATCCTCTCGTAATTTCCACCGTAATTTCATGATTCATCGTAATTTCAAGAGTGAAAAAGTCTCTTATTTATCTAAAACTAGTTCAAACAATGAGAAGGCAATGTCTTGAGATTGAGGTAGGCTGCGTAAAGTTTAGACTTTCAGAATATATGGCCTTATTATTTAAGTATACTTAAAAATCCGACGCAATCGTTTTATAATATTAGAATTTTGTACGTTTTAGGTTTCCATTTTAATAACCTTTTTGAAAAATTATTATTATATACTATTTTTAGTAAATTTATGTATTTGCTCTAAGAAATTAGTTATTATTATTATGTACATTATTAAATTTAATTAAAAATTGATAATTTTATCAATCCTTTAGTTGTTCACTTTGTGCTAATCGATTATGTACGGCAAAGTATGTTTTGCATGAGGGAGAAAGCTATCGATTTAAAGTAACCTATTTCAAACAAATAATTCGGACAATGTTTGCTACAAAATTGCAACTTTTCTTGAAAAATAAGGGAAGTATATAACTGTAAAAATTTACAAATCGAAGGAAAGACTCTGTTCAAAATTAGCGCATAAGGAACCTGTATATACATATTTAATGTACTAATCCATTTTGATCTCAAAATGATTCTTATCTTTCTAAAAGAGTAAAAAAAAATTATTTTTCTTCACTTTGTTCAAACAATTAGATGCAATAATTTGAAAATGGAAACAAACAAGGTCACTTTAAGAATGTTCACTATGGCCTACTTATTGTTTTAATAGATATTTAATGCCTATTTCTCTCTTGCATCTGATTGCATTTTGACTCGTGGTGCGCCCTAAGAAGTTTCACTTTAAAATATTAGGACAATAATAACGAAGAATGGATAACAATAAACAATGTATTTGGAAAACAAAAATCGGCTTCCTTGTTATTGCATTAAAAAAATATTCAATTTGTATAATTTTCTACTTACAAGTACAAGATTTTAGGTTTTTAATACTTCCGTGTTATGATCTTCACATGCTAATTTAAAGAAATTGATTAAATTGATAAAATAAAATTTGAAATGACAAGTAACACTTCGGAAGTTTTACTCGTCGATTTGGATGAAACTTGCAAAAAAAAATTTCTTGATATTTTTTTGTAATAATATTTAATAATTATTTGAATTAATACGATTTAACAAAAATAAAAATAGGATATTAAATATCTGAATCGCTCAATTATGAAAACTGTTTAAATTAAAATCCCTATTTTGGCACCTGCTATGAGGGATGAGCGGGCGACTCGACGCATGCAAACTCCTGCCTGTTTAGCCCTCGTAATTAATGTCCCGATTATAAAGTTGCAAGTTAGCACAAAAATCTTTGATGGAAATGAATGCATATGAGTGTATATTAAAGTTGAGAGCGAGTTCTCAAATTGTAGAACTTTGAAGCTTAAAAAACTGCCTAAAATAATAATATATTTTTATGATTTTTGTACTTTCATGAACTTCAAATAGTTTTTAATAGATTGTCATTAATTCTACATAAAAAAAAACAAAATTAATTTTTTTAGTTTTGGTCACCTTTTCGTACCATCTGAACCACTGTGCGCCGGAGCGCTGACGAGTGCGAGTGAGTGGACAAAACAAACGATAGGAATATTATCGCTTAAAAGCAACAAGATTCAAAGTTCGAGAATAGAACCATTTTCAATTTTTATTTATCTCACAAAGACAATATTGTACAAAAATTTCCCCAATGACTATTTCAACAAAAATTTACAAGTATCACTTCGTCGCAATAAGGTTTTGTTTATTCGCATATTTTAAGAATGAACTTGCTCATGTGTTTTGCTGGGCACAGTGATATAATTTTGAATTTGTTTTTTATTTTTAATAGACACAGTTTTCAAATAAGATTAAAAAAAACTCGTTCCCTTTCGGCGACAAATATTGTAGCCAAAATTTTAGGTCTTTTTCTTGTTCATACGTTATTCCTTGAGCTTCAGCGGTCGGAGCATTTTCTAAGTCTCGAAAAGTAACTTTTCGATTAATTAAAAAATTTCGAACTTCCCCTGAGCTGTATCCGAAAAGCGCTTGGATATTTCCGTTTGGTTGATATACAAACTTCACCGCTTCACTAATTTTCAGGTGTTTTTTTCTTAAATCATTGACAAAATCTTTCATTTTAAATTCGAAATCCAAACCTTAATAATCTTTTTCTTCAACAACGATAAAAGGGTCAAATAGAACAGATCTGATGATGCCCAGATATTCTTCAGCACTTTCTATCACTTCTTTCGCTTTTTTCTATTTACCATACACGCCAAAATTTGGATCGCATTGGCAATACGAATGACCGCGTACAGGAAACAAGTGCACGTTTTCGACTTGAAAATGATTTGAAAATATTGACGAAAAGCTACCATGGTATAATTTTTGTTTTGCCCTCCGCAAGCATCGGAAAAAAGATAAATTTTGTTGCAACAATCAAGCTTTGTTTCTTCTTTTAAGATACGCAGTAATAAGCTGCAAACAGTATTCGCGCCTTTTTTGAAGTAACCTTCCATAAACAGAATCATATAACTGCGATAAGAATTTTTTACCAAATATGACTTGGAATTGTAAATATGTATATTAAAAATATGGAGTCAAGTCAATCGCCGATAAAATTGATCGGAAACAGCGATTTTTGGTAGAGGCGAATTTTGGCCAAAATCAAATTCGCAACAAAGTGATTTTTTTCTTGAATCATTGAATGTTTCAAATTTCGATATGCTTCAATATTTTTCTTGTGATCGAGAAATTCTACGATTTCGTCCGAAAGTTTTACATTGATGAAACAGAAATTGTAAACATCAGGTTGAGGAAGCCGGAAATCGAAATTGAGATTTCCGTTGAAATCTTCTTAATATGCTTTGTAAGAAATTAGTGAGTCGGTCATTTTGGTTTTTGAAGAATAGGAATCCAAAAATTCAGAATACAATCGCGTTATTGTAAGTTCCGGATTTTCGAAATATTTTAACTTTGTTTTTTTCAGAGAGTAATGGGACTCAGTGTGTCGTTCAGTTTCGCAATGTTCTAAAATTAACGATTTTACATTTTCGGTTAACTTGACGATGAAAAATATTTTCCCCTTTGATTCGTTTTTTTTGACTGTCGTAAAACGTTTTTTACTCAGGCCCAATAGATTTCATAGAAATTTTTGACATACATCGCTTTTGTTCTCGTACAAAGGATGAGAATAAAAATAAATCCAATCATTTCGCTTTGTAGATTCCTCTGACTGCTTCATTTTCATCATTTCTGTAATCATTCAATTTTGAACTTCGTAGTTCCCACACGATCAGAATGTTTTGTGTAAATGTTCTTCAAGATTATCATTGATTTCTTCGAAACATTGCTTTTTGCAACATGATTTTACAGGGTTGAAAATTTTAACGGGAACTATTTTGCCTGAGCACAAAACATATTGAGCACCCTGTTGGAAAATTTTTTTAAGTAAGCATGTGCGACGAGTATAAATAAACACCGAAAGTACGGAAATTTCTGAAAATCTTAGGAGGTTTTTTTCAAAATTCAGTGATTTTTTGGTTTAAAAATCATTTGGAATGTGATTGATTTTGGGAAATGTAATGAAAGTGTTTTGCAATAATTATTTTAAAAACTAGTTTCTCAAAGTTTTAGGAATGTTTAGAATGAGGCAACGATTTGAAATTCTTTACTGCGTTTTCTAAATTTAAGAAATTTTCAGTTTTACCTAAAAATAAATAAAAATAAATAAATAAAAATTCATTCGAGTTACCGCTTTCTAGAACTCAGTTTACGAACAAAAAAAAAGAAATATTTCTGACGGTAGCACGTGCAGTTTTATTAATTTTTCTATCATAATGATAATTTTCTTTGCTTTTACTGCACAATGCATAGTTAGACTTTCGTTTACGAGTTGACTTCGATGTACTAGCTTCAATAGAAGTAATGATTAGAAAAATTCAGATGTAATTTTACATACAGAAATCTCTCTAGGGATGTGAAAACTGAGAATGAGCGAAGAACGAACCTTTGTATTGAAGAAAAGACAAAAATAGAAAGTAAACAAACGAGAAACGTTTAAAATGTTTTTATAAAAATGAAACATCGTCCTTGACCATCCTTTGTTTTGTCCACTCGCTCGCACTCGTCAGCGCTCCGGCAGCGTCCCCGAAATATCCTGTAGTGACGAGTCGCGAGCTCATAATAAACTCGCTGTAATTATGAAAATAAAAATCTAATTGAGTTGAGTTTTTCCAAAAAGTTGGCTCATACATTGGCGGAAAATTCACTTGCTTGAAGTTTGTCGTGGCTCAAACTTCCTCGCTCACTTTTTTAATGTTAAAGTCTAAAAACGTAGTTTTTCATTCGGATTAAAAAAATATACATTAGCAATTACCTTTTGCCCAAGAAAAAAATTGTAAATGGAGACTTAAGTTCATTTTTCAAGAGCTATCTAACTATATGTATATATATATATATTTTTTTTTTAATTTACAATTTCATTTTTAATTACCTGACATCACAGCGTGGACAATACTTCTACTCGTTCTCGAGCGCCTGTCGCCTTCTTGTCCAGAACTTCTCAATTGTTAGTTCAAACACTTAAAATAAAATACTTTGTATTTCAAGCTCTGTCAAGTTATACCAGAAAAAAGAGTTCTCCGAATTCTTCCAACTGAAATTTTTTCAAAAGGTATAGACAAGATTATGTCAAGTTTTGTGTTTTCGCCGTAATATTGTTTCTGTTTATATCTAACGTAAAATTCTAAGAGAAAAAAGTATTTTGGGACCAAGCGCAGCATTAGCATCAAACTGGGTAAATTATATAGCATATCCAGTTTTCGTTTATATGTATTCATGAAGACCTAAGAATTTAATCAACGTAAAAATGAGCTGCATTTATGAAATTAAATTACAATTTTTTAGCCAAGTATTTATTGTTACTAAAAAAGTCTATGTTTTTCTATTTATAAAAATTTAAAATTAATGGAGCAATGGTCCTCGAACACCTAGACTTAAACCAGTAAAAATATGTTCATATTCGAATATTTACATTTTTATCTCTAATGAGAAGGTATTATTTTTATGCGAAAAATCACTTTCGCAAATTTTATCAAATGTCGACCAGCGCCGTCATTTTTGTTGCCGTTGTTGTTTTTATTGTTGTTGTTGTCTGCCTACCAGATAACTTTCGGGAAAATAGTCGGATTTGAAAAAAAACCTACAGAAAAGTAACCCAGCGCGAAGTGCGACAACCATCAATCGTGCGCCCTAGGTGCACTCAAACTCTTAAACAAGGCTCTTTTACCGAAAAAGAATTGGCAATCACAAAATTACAGTGGTGAATGTTTTGGTTTGTTTTGTACCAATTTGAAGTAAAAGGGTTTTCTAAAGAGATGATAACCCCTAGCCACCACAATATCAACAGGTGAACAGATTTCTGAATTGTAAAAAAATGTTGACTTCTGTTGAATTTCTACTTTAAATTTCAGGTAATGACCACTAACATGAAAAAATTACTTATTCGTCAGAAGGGCAAATGAGATTTTCTTCTGGTGTATATTTGCTAATAAAATAGGCAAGTAAGAGAAACAAATTGTACAGTAAATACAGCTCATGTATTTTAAATGATTTACATCTAATTTTATAAAGTATTCTGATGATCAAGAACGTTTGTTTTGTGCAAGTAGAAAAAAACACTCTTATGAGGACGTGTTTCGAGTAGAGAAAAAACTCTGAGCAAGACATACTTTTGATAATTAAAAATACAAATTACTATACGAACTGACTGATTTTCTACTCTAAAAATTTCAAAATCATAAGGATAATTACATTTTTACTATAAATTTAATGTTATCACAAGTAGGGAAATAGGTTATTGATTACAGTGACAAATTAGATTTATTTATTGTCTATAATTTTAAATAAAATATACCAGCGGATGTACGAAATTGTACAGAAAATGTAACTTATATATTTGTAAGTGATTTGTATTTAATTTTACAAAATTTTCTTATGATAAAGAACTCATTAGCTTTTGATGTATAATTTCAAGTAAAATATGACTGTGTAAGTACGAAATTGTATGGAAAATGTAAGTGACGTATTTTACTCAATATATATTTCATTTTATAAAGTCTTTTCCTGCCAAAGAACTCTTGACTTGTGCAAGTAGAGAAAATAACTCTTGTTACAATGTGCTTTGTGTGCAAAAAATCTTTTAGCAATACAGGTTTTTGAGAAAAAAAAATTATTTCACAAACTGACTCTTTTTCTAATAAAAAATTGTTCAAATCTTAAGAATAATTCATTTTCAACTGTAAATACTATGTATCACAAGTAGAGTTATTGTTTATTGATAAGGCTGAAAAGTTAGATTTTCTTCTCGTGTATATATTTTATTGAAAAGGCACGTCAGATTAAGAAATTTTGTAGAAAATACAACTCATGATTTTTAAATGAGTTACATTTAATTGTATAGAGTGCAAAAAACAAATCTTAGTAAGAAATTTTTCTGGTAAGTCAAAAAAATACAAATTATTATAGTGAACTAACTGTTTTTTCACTTTGAAATTGTTAAAATCATTAGAATAATTAATTTCATGCTTTCAATTTTAGGTGATCACCTGAAAAGAAATTAGTTATTAATCGTAAAGGAAAGTTTGATTTTCTTCTGGTGTCTTTTTTCCAGTAACATAGGCCTGCGTGAGCACAAAATCTTATAGAAAATGCTACTAGTGTATTTTGCATGATTTTTATTTAACTTTGTAAAGTCTTTTTATGACAAAGAACACTCGTTTCGTGAAATTCGAAAAAAAACAACTCGTAGCAGGACTTGTTTCAAGTGGAAAAAAAACTCTTAGCAAGACATGTTTCTGTTAATTACAAAATGCAAATCATTATACGAACGGAATATTATATACTTTAAAAGGTTTTGAATCTCAAGAATAATTAAATTTTTACTGTATTAGGTATTACAGGTAGAGAAATTAGTTATGGACCAGACAGACAAGTTACATTTTCGTCGAGTGTATAATTTTAAGAAAAATAGACCTTTTTGAGTACGAAATTGTATAGTTATACAACTCATGAATTTTAAATGATTTACATTTATTATTTCAGTAACTTCTGATGATAAAGAACTCTTGTACGTGCAAGTAGAAAAAGCCCTCTTAGAATAACGTGTTTCAAGTGGAATAAACATGTCTTATCCAGACATGTTTCTGATAAGTAGAAAAATAAAAATTATTATAATGAACTGTTTTTCTACTTCAAAGTTGTTTCAATCATTAGAATAATAAAAGTTCTGGTAATGACAAGTAGAGAAATGAGTTATTGGTCAGACAGACAATTAAGATTATCTCCTGGTGTGTGATATTAAGTAAAATAGAACTGTGTGAGTACGAAATGGTATAGTTTTTGTGACAAGTTCTTTATTTTCATTCACGTGAAATTTGTTTTAATTTTTTCCCTATAAATATAATTATTCCAAAAATAATATTGCAGTATACGAAAAGCTTATAAAATTTATGGCTCGAAATCTCTGATATTTTTCTGTTTTCTTATTGCTGCTAAGGAAGTAGCAGACGACAGCTTTTATTTTATCGTATGATGAACTCTTGCCAAATATCATGTAAACTTTAACCGCGGAAAATTCTACAACCATATTTTAAAATCAAAAGCCACCTTTTTTGGGTTAAATTCAACTGTTTTCGCTTAAGATTTTATATTTTAAAGTTTCGTTTTTTAAATTGAAAATTCGTCTTTTCTGTATGTAATCAACGGCTTTTAATTAGGAATATTTTTTCGTTAGAAATTGATTAACTAAAAATTTTAGCAGGCTGTTTTTCGTTAAAAATTCGCCTATTTCATCCATGAAATAGGAAAATCTATGATCTTTCGAAGTGGGTAAAGCTGCATGTACCAACTTTGCTCAAAGAACCTCAGACCTATGCCATTCGTTTTATTACATTTTTTCTTTCACGGGAATTGAGGGTTTATTGAAGGCCCTTGCATGACCCACGGCGCAATATTTCAAAAATAACCCCCATTATAAATAAACTTCCCTAAACATTAAATATGTACTAATCTTAAAATTGAGTACACCAGAATTGAAAGCTCATTTTCGGCTCTTGATCGCCCCAAAAATCAATTTCCCAAGACCATCCCTTGACACTAAAAAACCACCCATTACTTAAAAGTGCTGAAAAAGTGCACTAAATATGCACTAATCATAAAACTGGGTAAATAAATTTTCCCAAATGATCCTTTGACTTTAGAAAAGTGTCACATAAGTTGAAGCTGCACAAGCTAAAAATTATAATTTTTATAAACCGACTGCTAAACATTTCGTAGTTATAGTTTTGTAATACTAAAGGATTGGAAATTCGTATTTATTTGAACTCATACAAAACTTTTTCTTGCATAGTATTAGCACTTTTGCGTAAGGGATAGTTTCTTAAAAGAAAGTGATGACTTTGAAAAATTGATTTTGGGGGCGTTCGAAAGCACAAAATGAGCTTGCAATGCTTATGTACTCAGTTTTATGATTAGTGCATACTTAGTCCGCTTCATGAGCACTTTTTAGTAAGGGGTAATTTTTTAATGTCAAGGGATGGTTTTTGAAACTTGATCTTGGGGGCATTGGAAAGCCTAAAATGAGCCTTCAATTCTGGTCTACTTAATTTTCATATTAGTGCATATTTCATTTTTAACGTAGTTTATTTATGATAGGCGTTGTTTTCGAATAGTTGAGCCGTGGATCATGGAAGAGCCTCCAATGAGCCTTCAATTCTGATGTTCTTAGCTTTATGATAAGTACATATTTAGTGCACTTTATCAGAGCTTTCAAGTAAATGATAGTTTCTTAATGTCAAGGGATGGTTTTGGAAAATTGATTTTGGGGACTGTGGAGAGCCTCAAATGAGCCCTCAATTCTGGTGTACTCAATTTTCAGATTAGTGCATATTTAATTTTCAGAGTAGCTTATTTATAATAGGAATTGCTTTGCAAAATTGGGCCGTGGATCATAGAGGAGCTTTCAATGAGCCTTGAATTCTAGTGTACTCAGTTCCATGATTAGTGATATTTATTGTACTTTATCAACACTTTTAAGTAAGGGGTAGTGCTTTAATATCAAGGGTTGGTTTTGAAATATTGGCCGTGGTTCATGGAAGAGCCTACAATGAGCCCTTAATCACTTTTACAGAAAAAATTTGATATAAATAATATTGCTACTATGGTTTTGCCAGCTTTACGTAAAGCTGGTAGTACCATGCATTTTTTTGTTGAAAAAATACAGGGCCCAAAGTTTGGCTTTCGGTTATTAAATGAGCCTTTAATGAGACAATTAATCTTCTTGTTTGCAGATTCATTCGTTTTGGTTAAAAATTCATTTCCTTGGTCAGAAAGTCAACAATTTTGTTCAATTCTTTGTTGGGTAAATAATTATTTTTTAGTTAAAAACTCGACCTCTTGATTAAAAATTAATCTTTTTGTTTTAAAATGTACGCTTATTGAATGAAAATTCATAAATCCTGTTTGAAATCTTTTTTTATAATTTTTTATGGTTCAAAATTTGAAAGGAACAACAATTCGATGTTAGTACTTTGAATATTTTATTTTGAAAGAGTGTAATTTTGAAACCCTTAAAATAAAGCTTATGTAAGTTAGTTAAGTCTTGTATTAAGTTATATATTACTAATATTTATTTCGGTTTCTTATACAAAATTCTGAATTATTTAATTTTTAGTTGAGAACATACGAAATTAGAAGAGTTCTGCATTTTCGAGGATTCCGAAAGAAAATTTTAAACCCTTAAAAGAATCTTGAAAAGTTTCAAGAAAACAGAAAAGCTCTGAAAAATTCTGGGAACATTTAAATTAAGTGAAAGATTTATTTTTTAAATAATTCAGGTCAATATGAAGGATTGCAGGAACGCATTTCTGCTGGTGAAAATTGAATCTTTTCTGTTTTAAAATGTAGGTCAAGATTAACGTTTTTGTTAAACTATTGATAATACGTATTCGATTGATAATGCTGGTTGTAGTGTAATTATTAGGAGTTACATTATGCTTGTTTTAAATAATATATTAAAATTATTGTTTAAATGACGTATTTAATAATAATTAAGGGAACAAAGGTCTGAAGCAGTTAAAAATAGGAGATGTAATGTGCTTGGTACATAAAACCTGAAAAGGTTAGTTAAAGTAAGTTGAAACAGTGCTTATTTACAATCGCAAGTTTTATTTATTCTTATCAAGCAGTTATCGAGTAGTCTTTGAAGTATATTTTCCTTTAAAATGTTAAGTATTTGTTTTAAGATTACTCTACTTTGTAGAAAATTCAACAATTCTGTAAAGTCATTTTTTTTAATTTCAAAAGTGTGAACTATTCTTTTGACTTTTTTTCTTTAAAAAAGAAACTATTTTTTTAAAAGTATGTTTCTTGCTTGAAAAGTTGATTTTTTGACATAAATCTATTTTGTTGGTTCAGGATCTTACTATGAAGTCCAAATTAGGAAATTTATAATGATTCATATTATTTTTTTGATTAAAATTCAAAATCCGCTTTCCGCTGAAATTTAATTTTTAAAACCTTAACAATATATCGAAAGAAAGAAAATTTCCGAAACCTTGTCAATATTTAGTTTCCTGATTTTACAAGCTAGGTTGATCTCATTGAAAATAATCTTCACATCAGATATGAAACGAGCTGCTTTATTAGTAGAAGTCTTCGTACAAGGTCTAGACAGTGACATTCGTAATTCGAAATGTTGTTTTCGGCTTGAAAGCTGTCGTCATTCTTCTTCCACTTATCCTCACCACATTGGTTATTGTCCTATTTTTGTAGTTTTTCCGGGTCATGTTCGAAGATAGGGACGATTATATATCGCAGTGACTATGATCCAAATTTCACAGTCATCGTTTATAAAATCTACCTCAAAATATGAAGTACTTTATAGGCACTTTGCTTCTTCCTATCGCGACTTTTCTAAAATTTGGTGGTAAGTGTCCAAATATTTGATGAAAATCTTAACTTTAATATAAAATATAGTCTTTAATTCCGAAACAGAAAGTTAAATAATATAAAGTTGGAGTTAAAAATACGTGATCAATCAAACCATGTATGTAAGCATCTGTTAGACGCAGAAGCATATTGACCAGCGAATGGTCACATTCAAAAGTTCCTGATATCTAGGCATATAAGTGTTTGATTTTTTAATCGTTTGCTCTTTAAATTTTTGATACCTCATATATTATTTTTATTTTGAAGGCTTTTTTTAATCAGTCATTTCCTTCGAACAGTTGGAATTTCGAGTTGCTTAGTTTTTTCCACGACGAGATTAAAATTTAGTAGTATTTCATCCCTAATTTTATGACTTTTTAGTAAAACTTTTAAGTGAGATGTTAGGTACTGCAAACGATACCTAAAATAGTACTTTTCAGGATAGGCCGTAACATTTTTAATTAGAGTACAAGGTATTATGAAGTATCTGAGACTGTAATCTGATACGCTGATAAACATTTTTATCATCACTGTATGGAACGATGTGTACAGTGACCCGAACTTTGGTATGTAGACGTTCACTCTTGAAATGGATTGGATTTGTTTGGATTGGGGTGGATTGAGATTAATTGAATTTGAATGGATTGGATTAGATTGGACGAATTTACTTGGATTCGAGTGCATAGCACTGGAGTGGATTGCATTGAATTGGATTGGATTTAAGTGTGCTAGATTAAAGTGTAGTAGATTGCAATAGATTGGATTATATTGAATTAGATAAGAGTGGTTTAGATTTAATTAGATTGAAGTGGATTTAAGTGCACTAGATTAGAGTGGTTGGATTGAAATGGATTGTATCAAATTAAATCAGATTCAACTGGATTGGAATGTATTACAGTAGAATTATCTGGATTTGAACGATTGCGCTAGATTGGAGTGGAGTAGATTGAAATGGATTGGATTAGAGTGGATAGAAGTAGATTTGAGTGGAATGTATTGAATTGGATTGGAATGAGTTGTTTTGATATGAATTTGAATGCACTAGATTGGAGTGGGGTGGATTGTAATGAATTGGATTATATTGTATTAGATTGGACTGCATTGGATTGTGTTGAATTGGAATTAGTTGGATTTAAATGAATGAAATAAGATTGGATTGGATTTAATGGGAATGGACTGATGCGGATTGGAATGGATTTGAGTGAACTAGATTGGACTGGAGTGTATTTATATTAATTGAATTAGAGTGGATTCGATTTAATTAGATTAGAGTGGATTAAATTGAATTAGAATTAATTGTATTGCAATAGATTTAAGTGCCCTAGACTATAGTGCAGCTGATTGGGATGGACTGGATTTAATTGTATTAGATTGGAATAGATTGGAGCACATCGAAATTAATTCTATTTGAAAGGATAAGATTAGAGTGGATTCGAATTAACTGGATTGTAGTGCATTGAAGTTGAGTGGATTGAATTGAATCGAAATGAATTGGATTGGAATGAATCTGAGTGCACTAGATTGGAGTGGATTCGGATGAATTCTATTATACTGAAAGGTATTAAAAAGGATTGGAGTTTATTGTATCGGAAATAATTGAATTCAAATTATTTGTATCAGAATATATTGGATTTAATTGGGTTGGATTGAATTAAAGTTAATTAAATTGGAATGGATTTGAGGGCAATAGATTGGAGTAACGTGGACTGAAATGGATTGGATTGAATTGGATTGTAATGGATTAGAGTGGATTGAAATTAACTGTAATTGAATAGCTTACGTTAGATTCGATTGTATTTAAATGGATTGGTGTGCCTTGAAGTGGAGTGAATTGAATTGCATTGGAATGAATGGCGTTAAAATGGATTTGCGTGCACTAGATTGGAGTGGACTGGATTGGAAATAATTGAACTTGAATATATCGCATTAGACTGGATTGACGTGGAGTGGATTAAATTAAATTGGAATGAATTCTATGGGAACGGATTTAAGTAGAATAGATTGGAGTGAAGTGGATTGTATTATATTAATTTGGATTGGACTAAATTGGAGTGTATTGGATTGAGATTATTTTGGTTTGAATAGATTAAATTTAATTGGATTAGAGTGGATTTAAGTGAAGTGGATTATATTGGATTTGAATGAATTGGTTTGAAATGGATTTCGGTGCATTAGATTGGAGTGAATTGAGATGAAATAGATTTATTTGGATTCGAGAGGATTGAAGTCCAGTGGGTTAAATTGAATTAGAATGCATTGGTTTGAAATAGATTTGGGTGCCCTAGATTGGAGTGGAGTTGTTTTGTGATGGATTGAATTGGATTGTGTCTTATTTGATTGCATTAAAATTGACTGCATCTAAATACAGTGCAGTGGAGTGGATTGGAGTGGATTGGAGTGGATTGGAGTGGAGTGGAGTGGAGTGGAGTGGAGTGGAGTGGAGTGCAGTGG
>NC_046659.1:127515194-127519995 GCF_010883055.1 Belonocnema kinseyi | reverse complement strand
GAGTGGAGTGGAGTGGAGTGGAGTGGAGTGGAGTGGAGTGGAGTGGAGTGGAGTGGAGTGGAGTGGAGTAGTTTAAAATGGTTCAGTGTGAAATTTTGAGACTGATATTCAATTTTTCCCTACTTATAAATCTTTTTTTATTCTTTTTACAGAATTAAGTGCTTCTGGTAATCTGGGATCAACTCCTGGTCAGCCTGGATCCAGTTCTGGTCATCCGGGGTCAAGTTCTCGTCATCCAGGTCCAAGTTCTGGCTCTGGGAGCGAACCAAACAGACGCCCGTACACTAGTAAAAAGAATTATATGACGCATGACATTCTCTTTTGGAAATCTCCTTACGATAATTCACTACAGGAAGCTTACGTTGCGGGACCCCGGAACAGGCCTTGTCCCGACGCTGACACTTATAAGCATCTGAATTTCATATGCTATGTTGAACGAATAGCAAACTTTAACACGGTTGTATATGTCAGTCAAGAAGGGCAATTAATGGCAGTCCGATCATCGAAACAATCTTGTAAGAAGCATTCATAATTTATGTAACAGCTTTTTCCAATTTTGTATCCCTTTCTTCCTTCTCATAAAGAAAACCTAATTTAATTTAATTATAACTAAATAGATATTAAAACTAGTAAAGTAATTTTCATCAAGCACTTAATTTCTAAACATTTTCTTCAATTTTTTTCAATAAAAAATATCTAACAAATAATCAGCATTTCGTGGAACGATTGCGATCATGACAAAAGCTGTCAGAATATTTTACAAAAAGTCATTATGGGATTTTATAAAATCTTTTATCAAATAATTCAGATTTATATTTTTAACAATTATTTATAAGATTAAAATCATTAACTAAAGGTTTTAAATATTTCAACTTCCTGTTTAATTTGTTTTAAAATTTTAAAAATTAGATCCTTAAATCTGAAGTGTATTTAAAAAGTATCCTGATAAACCTAGAGAATATTGGATGATTTTAAGCATGGTAGAATTCTTAAGAATCGTGAAAAAAATTTATTTTTCTGCATAGCTTTTTAATAGCCGAAAATTTTTGGAATTGTATTAAATCTGTAAAATATCTTCAAATTAGTTTTAAATCTCTTTAATTCTTTAAAATTGCTTGAAAACATTTAACGGAAGAATTTCATACTCATCAGATTCCGCGATCTGTTCGGGTCCGAGTTATGTGAAATTTCCAATTTAATATAATGTCAGTTTTTTGTATAGTTTCAAATAGTACATGTTTTATTGTTTCATAATACATTTTTTGAAAATTTTACAATTTTTAATAGCGACAACTAAAAACGAGCATATTTCAAAATTAAAAAACCTACCGTTAGTGAAGAAAAATCCTACTTTTTGGTTGAATTCAACTGTTTTTGATAAAAATTTTATTGGTTGGAGTTTCTTTTCTTGGGTTGAAAACTGATATTATATATTTCGAAAATCACATAGTGTGTTAAAAATTCTTTCTTTTTAATTGAATTGAATGCCTTTAAATTGAAAATATCTTTTGATAGATATATCATCCACCTCAATGTATTTTCATGAAATACATTTTTTTGGTTGACAATTGCTAAACAGATTAGATTGAAAATTTGTCTCTATTTGCTACAAAATTGATATGTTTCGTTTACAAATTCTGTCTCGGTTGTAAATTTATATAGTTTTTTGTTTACTTTGTTTTTCCTTTCTTGAGAATTGATTTATTTAGTTGGAAATTCTTCTTGGTCTTCATTCTTCTTTATTTGAAAATTTATTTATTTTGGTTATAAATGTATTTTCTTGGTTACGAATTTAACTACTTTGTTCAAAATATTTTTTCATTGGTTAAAAATTAATTTTCTCAATTGAAAATTGTACTATTTTATTTTTAGTTGGTTTTTTTAAAAATTCATTTCAAAGTTATACTACTTTCTTAGAAAGTAATATTTTTGTTAACGAATCATTACTTTAGTTATAAATTCATCTCTGTTGTTGAAAATTTAACTATTCTATTGGAAAATTCTTTTTTTTTATGAACCTTAATTTTTATAAAAGAGAAGTTACCCATACTATTCTTGTTTGCAGATACTTTTTTTTAGTTGAAAATTCAATTATTTTCTCGCAATTTGTGTATATTTTTGGAAATTAACGATTTTTATTTGATAATTTAACTATATTTCACAAATGAGATATAAAATTTTTCGTAAATAAATTGTTTGGAGTTAATTAAAGTATTTTACAGCACTTAAAGAAAATTAAATCCCTTCACAGTTTTTTCAAATTAATGAAAACAACTTTTTTAAGATGTTGAAAATTCCTGAAAATACTTGCAATATTTTTAAATGCCTTTAAACCTTGAATATTCTGCGAAAATCTTTAACAGATGAGACTGAATTTTGAATATTTCTTGAAACTATTAGGTATAAAATTTCCTTATTTTACACAACATTTTAATGGTATTTTTGTTTTTTTCTTGGAATCTCTTCAGATATTGAAATCTTAGAAAATTCATTTAAATAGACAATTAAGAACTTTCAAAATCCTATGAAAATACTTAAATCCTCAGGAATATTATAAAAAATTCTATAAAATGTAATAAAATTTTATTAAACCTTTTGCAACATTCTAGATAACTATTCAAAACCACATAACATTTTCTTAAATGCCTCAAAATCATTATCCTTCAAATTTTATTTATTTTTCACAATTTCTCGAATTTCATTGGGATCCCCTGCATTATTTCAAACCGTGAGAAACCTCTTAAAATGATTAAAGTTCTTGCATATTCCTAGACATTTTTTAGAAACTTTACAATCTTCTCAATAAACTAAATATTTCTGAACTTTATATAATGGTTTTGAAATCAAAAAAACTCAAATCATATTTACAATAGGTTGGAAGATGACTATTTTTTTGAAATAAATTAAGATGTGTAAGCTCTATTTATTTCTTTTTTATTTTGAGCAAAAATAAGTTTGTTAAAGTTTAAATTCTCAAATCTTTATTTTCCTTTCAAGTTGGAGATAATTTGGTACCTACTCGTAACATGTGGAATGTCGCTTTTGAGAAACACATTTTCAACCTAACAGTATATCCAGAGAATATGCATCCTGTATTGTTGGCAATAGAACTCAACACTGGAAACAAACGTGAACACCAAAAGGGTGATGTAATCAAACCAGCTGAATTTTCTAAAGGTATCATATTTTGTGTCTACAGAGCTCCAAATGAAGCTGAAGTTTTGGGAGCTTTCCTTCCTGCATATGTAAATTTTGTTGGATGGGAGGGGTGCTGAAAAGCGAAAGTAAATAAAAGTCCACCAATTCATTCAAAATTTCTCCTCTTCTTCTTCTCCTTTTTTTACAAAACCCCTACAATGAATTTATTGAGTATAGACGATAATTTTAAGAAAGGCTCGATCAATGATATTATTCCAATTCAGGTAATCGTAACGCTATAGCTATTAATTAATGATAAATAATGAAATGTCATTTGTGACAACTGGCCCAGCGACCGGGGCATGTTGTCACATGAAGTTTAATTGCATGAAAAGTCTTGCCCAAACAATATTTCAGAAAAATATTTTTAAAGTGAGTAAAATTCAACTCACTGCGAAAGAAAATATTTAGCTGAATTTTCGGCCAGAACAGCTCATATAATCGCGACACTTTTAAAATATCAAGAGTTGGCATGCACAGACACGTTTTGGAAATTACTTTTGCTGCTCTCTAGTCATTTCTTCACATCGGGCACAAAATTTGGCGATGTCTTTACGACATCGTTACGACATCTTTACGACAACTTTACGATACCCTATGTCCATATCGTTAAGGTGTCTTTACGATATCGTAAATGAATCGTATGATCTGACGATTTCTTTACGATATCGCAGACACCGAAACGACATGGACATAGGATTTCGTAAAGTTGTCGTAAAGATGTCGTAACGATGTCGTAAAGACGTCGCCAAATTTCGTGTCCACTGGATTTTTAAATAAAGCTAACGTGAAAAAGTGCCTTGTGGGACAGTGTGCCAGGGTCTATTTTAACGTTGATAAATAAAATTTTGACATTGAAACACGTTTTAGAGTTGATTCCAAATTTAACAGTTTCATAAAATTCGGTAAAGATGTTTTGGACACGTATAATTTGACTAACGAAGTTTATAAAATTAAATGTCTAGAACGTAAAAAGTGTTATATAGGTCAAACTGAAGGATTACTGTACACTAGGAGTAAAGAACATCAAGAAAATTTTAAACAGAGTCCAATAAACCATAAAGTATTAGCAAAAAACCAGGTTCAGACTGTTCATGAGATAGACTGTAGTAAATGATTTTACTACTATACAATAAATTTATATTTACAATTTTCATGAAACATTAATGCTAACCGAAAAATTGACAACATTTTTTAACAAACATCAAAGATGATATTCAAGTAACAAAACAATTTCATTATATTTTCTAAATACATTTGTAACAAAATGTCAATTTTTTCGTGTCGTTAACAATTTTTAATCATTTATCGCGTGAAATTTCACAATATTTTTATTATAAAAAAATGTTTTCTTCTTTTTTTAACAGACTAATTAATTAATAATTAGAAACTAAGAGGATGGTTCTTTCCAATTTTACAACTTAAATCGACATTAATGAAGTTTTATTCCTGAAGAGGAGAGGGTTCAATTATAAAAAGTTATTAAATTTGAAACATAATTACTTCACAAAGGTTTTTGTTGAAGGTGACAACAGTCACCTCTGGATGCTTTCCTAGAGCTACCATATTTATTTATTATATTATTTATTTATTATTTATTAAC
>NC_046659.1:127483166-127515094 GCF_010883055.1 Belonocnema kinseyi | reverse complement strand
AAAGAAAAAAAACACTTTAATTTTTTTGGTTGAAAACTTAGATTTTTAATTTAAAAACAGTAGCTTGAAAAACAGTAAATTTTTTTAGCTGCTACCATTATCGCCTTAAAAACGTATTAAGTCAGCTTAAATAATAATGAGAAACAATAATAAGGCATCCAAGGTCTTAAAGACCTGTTTTGGATATTTTTGAGAGATTAGACGTTTTAAAGAAAATTATTTGGCCTGAATTCGGAGATTTTTGAAAAAGATTGGCTTATAGAGCTTTTGCAAGCCCTATAAATCGAAAGATTTTTATCTTTAAAACATTACATTACATAGGTTTTTTGTAAATTTTTTTTTAATGGTCACTCTAGCTAGATGTTAAAAACACGAAACAAAATCCGATATTAATAAAATTTACTGATCGTAACTTTATCGTACCCTTAAATTAAAATTGAAATCTAAATTTTCTTTAAGAAAATCTTGGCTCCAATAATTTGAAAAAGAAAAAAAAACTCGATAATGGTTAAAAAATGCATAGCTTTAAAAGTTAACAGTTATTCAGTATTACATATGAAGCAAAAAAAAAAACAAGATCGAAACCTTTGAATTATTTAAAGAAACAACTATTATTAAACAGTATTCAAAAAGTATATTTTGCATAGTGAAAGAAACTATACAATTAAAATAATCCACTTTAGGCACTCAAGTTCACACTGATTCAAGCTGGTGTCTATTCAAGGGTAATACATTTTAAAATTTTCGCTAAATAATTGCAATTCTTTAGTAAATATAATAAAAATTTGAAAACGAAAAAAAATTTTAAATCGAAAACATAATTGTAATGAAAAATAGTGCATGAAAACACTAAATATGTACGATTAATTTTAATACGATTGATCCACGGTAATTTAAAAAGTGAAAAGTTTCTTATTTTTTTAAACTTTGTTTCAACAATGAGAAGGCAATGTCTAAAGATTTAGGTAGGCTGCGTTACGTGTACAATTTAACAGGTTTCCATTTTAATAACGTTTTTTTTAATTATTATATACTGTCCTAAGTAAATTTATTTATTCGCTTTGAGTAATCATTTATTAATAATAAATAAATTAATTAATAAATTAAATTATAAATGATTAATTTTCTCAAACCTTTAGTTGTTCACTTTGTGCTAATCGATTCTGGTGCTTATTTAAAGAAAAAAAATTTTCCTTTGTTTGCTAAGAGTGTATTTTTAGTCGCAGTGCGCCCTAAAAAGTTTTACTTCCAGATATCAGAAAATTAATAACGATGAATCGATTACAATAAATAATACTTTTGGAAAATGAAAATTGGCGTAATTGTTATTGCATTAAAAAAAATTCAGTTTGTAGATTTTTTTATTTAAGAGTGCAAGATTCTAGGTTTTCAATACATTTGTGTTATGATCTTCACATGCTAATTTTAAAAAATTGATAGCTTTCACTAATGTGCACATTTGTCAATTAAAGCGGTAAAGTAACATTTGAAGTAACAACTAACCCTGCGGAAGTTTTACGCGTCGATTTAGGTAAAAATTTGCAAATTTGTAGAGCTATAGAAAATAATCGATAAGTATTCTTTATATCTGATCAAGTGAAAATTAAAGTGTAGCAACTACCCCTCACATTTTAAGGGTGTATTTCACTTTTTATTTGGTATCAGTAGAGTGATCTGAAATTTTAAAAACTTATTAGGATTTTTTGATGTCGCTGAATCCAAATTTAAAGGCAAAATTCAAGATGGTGGACTAATAATTGCGGCTACACTTCAAGTGTGCAAAAAATTTTATAATGTGTTTAGAATTAGTACAAATCTCGAATCCCTGTTCTAAGCCTCCCTTCAAAAATTACGCGTTTCATAGTGACTGGCTAAATTTGCCATATTTCAATTTTGTAGTACGGCATTTGTTGCCGTACTCTAATTTTTTATTGTGGTTTCTGGTCACAGAAAAGTGACTGTCACATCACGTAATACATTTCCAAGTCTCTCATTACAAAATGCGCAAGATATTTTACTATTTTTCGAAAGCAGCAAAGATATTATCAAGACAGAAACTTCCTGATTGACACAATAATTTGCTGTTCTAGAGACTTAAATGCAGGAATATTTGATCGAGCTTAATGCTCAACGATAATGATATTCGAAATTCGAAATGTTTGTGCTAATTTGAAAGCTGTCGAATACCTTCTTCTACGTAGTCGCCACGTAATTATTGAAATTAAATTAAAATTTTTGTCTTACATAAAAGGCTTTCAAATTAAAAATCACACCCATAAACACGTGCGGGGAACTGAGTCTCTGGCTTTTCATAAGCTACGTTTCATTTTAGGGAAAAGATATAAAAATTACATCTAGATATGTTTAGAAAATAACTTTAATTATGAAAATTAGTCTTCTTTCTAAAAAAAGATATTTCTTTTTGTGATTTAAATAATGGTCCTGGATTTTGATAAGATGGAAAATAAAAATGTAGTTACACTACTCGAGAAAATAATTTAATACAATAAATAGATAATAATGATAAATTCTAAGATTATTGCCGATTGAGTTTTATCCACTCGCCTTCATCAAACGCTGTTAAATAATCCTGAGTAACAAAATTAAAACCAAATTGAAAACAGTCCATGACTTTAATATACTGTATTCAATTAGAAAAATGAGAAAAGAGACATTACCTGAGCTGCCATACTTAAATAATGTAACGGGATTATAATAACGTAACGCAACGAAATATTTATACACCCCCCCCTCTTAATATACATAATTTATAACTTCTACAAATAATAAGATATAGGACTTAATCCAGGCTAATGCAAGTTTTTTGTTTTTAAAATAAGCTTTATAGGATGAAAATTTCATTTTGAAAATTATCAGATTTTCCTTTGAAATTTTTTTATTTTTTCTGACCATTAACATTCAAAAACTAACATTTTAATTTTGTATATATTTTCAAGAAAGGATCTTTTATAAGCGGAATCAAACAATATCTTAGAAAGAAATATAAATTCTTTTAGATTTACCTATTCATTTTTTTTTAAATTTACTTTCCTACCATAAAAGATGACTTTTGAACAAAATACTTGAATTTTTAAAAAAATGAATGAATTTTCTAAAAATAATCCAATTTTCAACTAAAAGAGATGAATTCTCAACAAAAACCTATAATAATTTTTACTTCAATCAAAAAATATCAGACTTCGCCTAAAAAAAAGAACAATATTTCAGAAATAAAAGGATGAATTTTGAACTGATAGAGATTTATAAGTCATAAAAGGACATTTTTGAAACAAAATTATACAATCTTTAAGCCAGAAGAGGAATCCTTTTCAAAAACTCAATTTTCAACCACTAAATATAAATCTTAGCAATATAAAAGTGGTTAAAACGAAATAGTTGATTTCATAAGCAGAGAAGATTGATTTTCGACAAAAAAGTTGCATTTGCAACCCAGAGAGATGACATTTCTTCTAAAACGTATACATTTTAAATTCGAGAAGACAACCGAGTCGAAATATAGGCCCTACTTTGAAACTCATCACGCTAATATTTTTAGGGGCTAATGTTGTAAAGTAGAGGATATTCCCATACGATTTTTGACCCTACTTTAGCGCTCTTATGGGAAAAAATTTCCACATCTTCCATTTAGGGCGTCAAAATAGAAGTTTAGTTTTTGTTTCTAATTTAACGCTCCACACTCGAACTTCCTACCTGTACAGAATAAAATTATTTGACGAAAAATTGATCAAAGTAGAACAAGAAGAACATTTGCGTAATGTTTCAAGTTATTTTGCACACGGAAAAAAATATCCATTAAATTTCATAGAACTAATCCTATAGTGGAGAATACGCTGGGTAGTTTAATAAAAGTTAAAATCGTCTAGTCCCAAAAGTATAGAGAATAGTTCTATTTAATTATGACCGATTGTTCGCCACAAAAAAATTAATCTTTTGTATTATTATATCATTACTGTTATACTCTAATATTTGTTCACATGTTTAAGGACACAATTATTATAGGTGTATTAAGATTTTAGATTTTAGAAATATTAAAAATTATGATTGTATATTTTCTCTGCTTCAACAAGATTTAAATTAAATCCAAAAATATTTTAAGATATTTTGAAAGACTAAAAAAAAATTCAATATATATTTTCCGAAATTTACTAGATTTTTAAGGATTTCCACAAATTTTCGAAGATTTCAAAAGATTTAACGGACTGTAAAGTTTTACCGAAATTCATTAAAAATTCTTCAAAATTACTTGAAATCCCTTAAATTCTTTAAAATATCTTGAACTCTTTTAAATAATTCAAAATCTTTTTAAAAATTCCTTCACAGACTTTTAAAACTATATGAAATAAATTGAAATGCCACAAAATCCCTTAAAATCACCAAATATTTCTTAAACTCATAAAAGGTATTTTAAAGTCTTTAAAATCTCTGAAAAATTCTTGTACTTTTTGGAATTCTTCTTAAATCTTTTAAAATTCTTTAAAATACTTGAAACCTTTTGAAATTCACTTATAAACTTTAATCTTTTTTAATTTAAAATAATTTTAAAATCCCGTTAAATTATTTTGAAATTTATGAAAATCCTTTTAAACACTTGAACGTATTTTGAAATTACACAATAATATATAAACTATATTAAATTTTCTTAGCAAAGTTTAAAAATCATTTTTAAATAATTTGAAATCTTTAAAAACTTGTTGAGCGCAAAGGGAAATAGAGGAATATGTCAGAATATTTGTGAATATTTCGGGATATTTCGGAATATTTGGGGATATCAAGAATATTTGAAATTTTACAGAATATCAAGAATACCATAAATATTGAAAGAATACGTGTATGGCAATATTTAGTGAATGCATGAGGAAGATTGAAGCGATTGACCCCTCGGCATATAGAAATAAATTGGTTTAAAAATATGACACTTTGAAGGCACAATTTTTTATTTTAAGTTTATTAGAGACATTAAATATTAACTATTAAATTGTCAAATCTTGATCGCTTTGAAATTATAATTGTTTAAATTCAGAAGTTTGCAATTTTTAATTATTTTATTTTGAACACTTTTAACTAGAAATTATTTTTAATTATCTAATCTCAAAATATTCAATTTTTAAGGTTTCGAGCTTTCCCTATTTTCTAAAATCTTAATCTAAGAAAGTCTATTTCTTCAGAATTTGTGGTAACTAATTTAGAGTTATTTTTTGTGGTACAGAAAAAACTCAATACAAAACATTTGAACCTTTTTTACCTTTTTCTTTTGACCTTTATTCTCATGTGTCTGATACCTTGGGGGGGGGGGTGGATCTGGGTTCCTTATAATTATCTTTAAAATCTTAGTGCTATTTTGAATTTTTCCTTTTGCTGGCAGCCACCAGATTAGGGCAAACTTCTTTCCTCTTAAAGCCATTTCGATGTTAAAACAAGTAGGGGCTGAAGCTTATACAGAAGCAAAGTAGAATGAAAATATCTTTAGGAGTCGCTACGTAGGATCTAGTAGAATAAACAGCCGCAAAGTAGGGACAATACTTCCACTTGGAGCGTCAAAGTAGGGCCTATATTTCGACTCCGGAAACTTTAAGAAAATTATCTAAATTATTATAAAAAAAGGTTTTAATTTGACTTTTAAAATTTAAAATATAAGAAATAAACTAGCAAAAGATTATTTTTTATACAATGAAAAAGAAAAGTTAAAAACAAAAGTTGTATTTTCATCCCTTAAACTTTTTAGTTTACATTTTAAACCAGTACATTTTCTATGAAACAGTTGATTTTCAATTGAAAGGGATGCATTTATAAACAATTTTTTTTATTTTCAACCAAACAGTTGCATTTCTATCTAAGGAAGATGAAGTTTGTACTAAAATAAAATAATTTTGAAAAAAAATGTAACCCAAAGAACAGGTGAATTCACTCAACAGATATTTTCTCATTCATTCTCAACCAGCGCGTTTTTTCGAAATAACTCTGGCGGGAACATCAAACACAAAAAAAATTTAATTGAAAACAGTTTTTTGTATTTTATATAATTCAAGTGCAACCTAAGTATATTAGGGTGGTACAAATTTACACCTGTGAAAATTAAAAATTCGGTGTAACTTTTTTTCTAAATTTTTCTTTTTATTTCCAAATTCATCTGTTACAGCAGAAATTCCATGCTTCTTGGATAAAAATCCAATAGTGTGGTTGAAAATTCAAGTATTTCATATCAAATTTTCTTGTTTACAATTTATATTCTGGTGTTGAAAAGTCAACTAAAAATTTTTTTGGATGAAAGTTCAAAGACTGTTTTTTGTTTCACTTGTTATTTTCATTTTCAGTGAAAGAATCTATTACTTCTTTCAAAAATGCATCTGTTTTTAGTGAAAATTTCATGTTTCTGGAATAAAAATTCAATTCTTTATATAATGAGCCTAAAAGGCTCAATCAAAATTCAGTAGCGTTTTTTAAATCACGGCAAGAAATATCTTTTCCATGAAGAAAATTTATTTCCTTAATTGAAATAATTTTTTAAGTGTATCTAAATTCATTTTATATGTATTGCTCAGCTTTTAATTGTATGTGAAACTTTTTAATGCATATTCAAAATGTAATTTTCAATATATATAAACAAAACTTTCGAAATTGTTAAGGATGACATAAACTACGCATCTTAAGCTGCGAAGCTAGGTAGATTATATTTCTTTTGAAAAATTTCTTGTTTCCGATTAGAACAATAATTTTCGTAAGAAAACTTCCTGTTGCAAATCAGAATGATAATTTGTTCCGAAAATCCCCCGTTGAGAAATAAAATTATTTTTATACTTTAAAAAGATTCCTTGCTTCAAATCTTAGTAAAAAAATTTATCCTTTCGGAAAATTTCTTATTTCAGATTAAAATTGAACCTTCATTTTAAGGATTCCCTGTACCAGACTAAAATCAATTTTTTTTTAAATTTCACATCTTACGTTCGAAATAATAGTCTCTTGGAAAATTTATTATTTTATATTTAAATTAAATTTTTTTTCATAAATTACCTGCTTTAAATCCAAATTGCTTTTTTTCTCTGGATCTTATATGAGGAAGTTAAGAATCATAATTCTATTAGGAAACCTAACATTCAAAGATTAAATAATTTCATTCGTTAGAAAGACTCCTTGTTTCGTATATGAATTACAATTGTTTGTGAAAATTATGTACTTATATTCTGAATCATAGATTTTCTTTAATTCCCTATTCTAACGCTCTAGCCTTATCAAATTTGTTATCTGCTCTTTCTCACATTCTCAACAGAACTTAAGAATTTAAGAATGTAACTTTTGTTACATTTTTAGATGACTAGCATAAATATTTTTGAGACCTAAAATTCTTTCTAAAAAGCAATTTTGCAATGACTTTTTAAATAGGTTGTAACAGTAAACTTACCGTTTACTTATGTTGCCCTCCTCACGTCCCAACTCTGAAATCGCGAAAATCGCAACGGAAACGGAAGCTGAAAAAAAAAGTTTCTTGGGCGCCAGGCGCGCATGCGCCAACCAGATTATGCAACAAATATTCAAAGGCACATGAGAGGAGTTTTTGGGCCCAGGCTAGAATCAGCCCTCAGACAAGTGATGGTAGAGGGGGTGGATCAGTCGGAGGGTAAATTTAGTTTAGTATAGTAATTCTCCAAGGGCTAACATAATGCTCAAAGTAGCCTACTTGAGCCTAGTGCTCTGCCGAACCTAAATATGTTACCGGAAACGAAACGATTCACATGATTAAATTCTCGATAGCTACACGAAGATTAAACATAAACATACGGATGACAAGCTCGATTCGTTATTCGAACTAATACCAATCGCGGCCATTTTGATCTAAGAGAAGCGATAGCTACAACAGAAAATGAAACCCGAAACATGACATATTTTGGAGAATTAGTTTCGAAACCGGAATGAGCTCGGATAACCCGGATCGGGCCGGGATTTTAAAATATCAAGAGCTACATACTGAGTGGTTCCAAGTTACAGTTCATAATACTAACAAAAGAACAGCATAGCAAAAGCAAAAAAAACTAAGATATTTTCAAATTCTTTATGGCGATAAACAAATCAGAAACGAAAGAAAAACTAATTTTGAACATGAGTATCCGCTAGGATCCGCAGAGTATTCACATAATTAGGCGTGAACCTTACCTCAACTAGATAAAGCACAGACTCTAAATTTTTACATTTATTACGCAACTACGATAGCAAAGAAAAACTAAAAAAAAATCAGCAAGTGCGACTGTCTCTCGGCTCGTGGCTGCCGAACGAAAGAGACCCTGGTGTGTTCGTCGTCGAGCTCGTGGTCTCGTCTCCTTTGGGCGAGTTTCCAGGCATGTCGCTAATTGGCTGCTTGCTCAGCGCTATCTTGGAATTCGTTGGTTCGAATCTCGACCAGCTCATTCTGCTGGTGATGCCGGTTTGACAGAAGGATGAAGGGGCGGCTCAATAAGTGCACTGTAACTAACGAAAAAAAAATCTACAGGGCAGATCCGTAGCATTTCCGATAAATGAGGAAGCTCTCGTCCTCTCTGGAGCGAGAATGTCCGCATTGGCAAAACATAAGGCAACAAGTCTAGGACAATCAGACCTGCTTTTCATCCTCATCGCGGGAGTCTTGAAGTAGGCTGGGCTCTGAGTCCAGTGCTTTAAGCGTCAAGGGCCCTGTTAAGGGATATGAGGAATTCCTCCACAAAAGAATTACTAGTGCAGACCTGAGTATAGCTCCTGGCTACTAAGTTCGTTCCCAAAGCCTAGAGAAAATGATCCGGAGTCATCCCTGGCTCTGGAGGCATCTCAGGTTTCCATCCAAGTTCCGGGAATATTGTTCCTTTTACCTTTTTATTATTAGACGCCCTCTTAATGAAAAACGTGAATTTTTGTTCGACAGACAAAAGGAAATTGAATTTATATATTTTCAGAACCACCGCTGTTTTGCCAATTTCGATATTTGAAACAAAATGTTCAAGGGATTTCGATAAAGGACTTGACGAATGATAAACCCCGAAGCTATCCTTTACAATTATTTTTATTACCCGTAAACCTTTCATGACCCCTTTAATCTCGTGAAATGACTAAAAAGCTTTGAAAGTTTCGGTGAATTCCTTAATGTCTCTGCAAATCTTTAAAAAAAAGTTCTAGTACTTTAGCTTACCTTAAAATTCTTTAAAATCCTTTGAAATCACTTAAAGTCTTTTAAACCATTTGAATTTCCTAAGATTTTTTTTGAAATTCCGTTTACAGTAAAAACAATTAATAGATTTTTGAAAATTTAAGTAAGCAATGTCAAACCTTATCTAAGAAGTGGAGAACAGGTTTAAAATTTTATTAATTATATCGGGATTCTTCAGCTGAAGATGTATAGAATTTTCTTATAGCTGGAATTTTCAATCATAATAGTTTAATCTTTAACTAGGACAGATCAATTGTTAATTTAAAATATTAATTCCGAATAAAGAATGGGAAAGTTACATTTTTAGTTGAAAAAATTATTTCTGTAACAAAAAAAGGGTTTTTTAACAAAATGGTCAAATTTTTAACTAAAGAAATGAATTACAAGTTAAATTAACTTTAATTTTTACTTAAACTTTTAAGTAATATTTATTTTTAATTGCCTTTTTCATTAAAAATATATCTATTATATGTTTACTAAAACATTTATCTCCTTGAGTAGAATATTCAACTATGAATGACCTTATTATTCCTGGTAAAAAATCAATCTTCTCGTTGATTAATGCACCTTTTTGGTAGAAATTAATGTATTTTGTTAAAAATTATTCGCTTCAGGCAGAAAATTTATTTTTTGTCGTTAAAAATTAAACTATTTTATCAACAATTCATTCTATTTCTTTAGGAACTTATTTCTCTAACTAAAAAGGAAAAGATACTTTTTTTTGATAGTTCATAACTTTCAGAAGAAAATTCATTCAATTATAAAATTTTGCCATCCTCTGTTCCATTTAAAAATAGAATTAAACGATTCAAAATGTATGTTGTTTGTTAAAAGTAATTCTTTTTTCATATAAGAAAACTGAAAATTTTGAATGAAATTTTTTTTTATTGAGTGAATAATCTTCCTTGATTAACCACGCTACTCTTTTGTTAAAAATTCGTACTTTTTGGTTTCATCAAACGGTTTTTGATTGGGAATCAATATATTTTTGGTTGGAAATATTAACTAATAAACTTTTTGTTGCGAACACATTTTTTTATCAAATATACATTAATTTGTTTGAAAATTTATCTATTCTGTTCAAAATATTCTTTCCCAGATGAAAAATAATTATTGTTACTGAAAATGTAATATCTAAATTTTACATCAATAAATCTTATGTTTTTGTCAGTTATATTCTGCACACGAATGTGACATTCTTTGTCACTGCCTTTTAGCTGGAACTCAATAGTTCTTTATTATGTGTGTGAGTTTTCTTTTCCAGTTTTTTCCTTTTCCAAAGTTTCCTTTTTTCTAGTTTTTAAAATTAGTTAATTGGCATTGAAGAAAAGAGACAAAAATGCTTTCGCGATTTTCATGACAGACCTATTTTTTCGAGAAAGAGTAGTTAAACTTGCAAAGAAGAAGTTAAGTTTTCAAAAAAAAAAAAAAAATGAATTGTCAACTGAAATTATGAATTTTCCTGAACAATTAAATACATATAAATAAAGTGTTAATTTAAAAAAAAAATAATTTTCAACAAAATACGTCAATTGCGTTGAATTTCCAACCAGAATAGATTAGTTTTCGAATAAAAATATCAATTTTTAAACCTAAGATGGAATAGCTACGTTTTCAGATAAAAAATTGATTCTAAACAAAAAATTGTAGTTAAAAGAAAATCTTCTTTGGTCTTCTACCAAATACATAAATTTTGTACTAATGTGATGAATCGTAAAAAAGCGATTCTGAAGAAAACATTTAATATTTAATATTTCAACTGGGAAAGATTCAAAACTAAATAAAAGCATTAGAGTATAACTAAAAAACACCAATTGTCAACAAAATAATTAAAACCATATCCAAAACCTATACATTTTCCGCCAAGCACTTGCACTTTCAAAAAAAAAAAAGAAAAAAAAGAATAATTGTGTACTCAGAAAGATAAATTTTGAACAAAATACATAAGTCTAAAATTAAATATTTTGTTCCTAAACTAAAAAAGAAATTAGTAACTAAATAATGACATTTTCAATCAAATAATAAGACTTTGAAACGAAAGAGATGAATTTTATACAAAAAATTTAATAGAAGACTTTTCAACTAAAAACAATGATTTTTGAACAAACAATATATATATATATATATATATATATATATACACATTGTTTTTCTATCGAATCAGTTTGCACTTAAATAAGAAACACGATTGAAGAGAAGAACTAGGCAGATTTTTGACCATCTATATTTAAAATTGGTATCGTACTTTATGAATTAAACTGTTTGGTAGAAATTCATTTAATTCGTATTTCTTATTAAAAAATATAGCGCTTATGATTTAGTCTATTTATAAAATTGTTAATACTTCAAAAATAATGTAAAGAAAAAAGAATCCCGAAACTTAACATTTCACAATCAAAGCTGATTTCACTAAAAATAACCTCCACTTCAGAACGGAAACTAGGTATGTTATTTGTAAAAGGAAAGCGTGCAAGGTCTATTCAATGATTTTCAAAATTCGAAATGTTATTCCTAGCTTCAAAATTATCGCAATCCTGTCTCCCAGATGCCCCTACCCATTGGAATTTTTCATGATACTGTAAATTTTCGAGGTCATTTACATCAATAGTGATGAGCATATATATAGTAGTAAATATGCCCCAAATTTCGTAGTCGTCGCTTGTAAAGTCAACATAGCAACATGAAGAACCTTATCAGCACTCTGCTTCTTCTCTTTGTGATTTTTTTAGAATTTGGTGGTGAGTGTACCCAATATAATAAAAATCTCATGGCAAGTGTAAAATATAACATAGATTTCCAAAATTTAAAATTTAAGAAAATTAAGCTAAGGTTCGAGAGACACAATTAAATAACTTATTAAATTAGCATCGATTTTTTTATCTGTTAGCTCTCTCAATTTTCGATACCCCACATTACAAATAATCATTAACTTTTAGCACTCGAAACTTTAAGCTATTTACTTTTAAGCAGATCAAAAGTTGAAATTTTTTATTATTTAATTCCGAATTCTTAAGTTTTTTATTTCATTGTTTCCCTTATCTACCGAAATTTAAAAAGTTTTCAGTTCGTAGAAATGAATTATCAGCCAAGATAACGATAAGTAAAAATAAATATGCTGTGTCAGAAGCTTTGTTTAAACTGTCATCCCGACGAATTCGCGTCGCCATCAAGATAATATAAACACAAAACCGGCGTATATTTTTTAAATATTTTTTTTGCCTTGTTTTGATAATTTTGTGCAAAAAAAGTTAAGTTTGTTTTTCAATAGCTTGGTTTCTAGATCTGTACGCGACCTATTTCGTCAAAAGTAATAGGGGTGCATTTGAGAAATGCCTAACATTATCATGGAGTTAGAAACACAATCTAGAGATTTCTAAATATTAATTTTGTAACCATTTTTAATTTAAATATTCATTTTTTGTTTTACATGGAGTAACTTCTGAATTGTTTTGTGACATGTGCTGGGGGTGGTTTTTAGATGCTACTTAATATTGTTATGTGGTGGAAAACATAGCTTTGAGTTTTCTGAATATGAATTTTGTGCCTATTTTTAATTAAAAAATTAATTTTTATTTCGCATGGAGTAACTTCTCAACTGTTGCGTGAAATATCCTAAAGGTTTTTATTAAATAATGCTTAATATTTGTATGGGGTGAAAAAATAAACTAGGATCTTTTTGAATCTGAATTTTTTCAATATTTTGAATTAAAAAATTTACTGCCTGATTTACATGGTGAATTTTTAAATCTATTTTATTAAAAGCACAAGTGTTGGACTTAAAGAGATGGCTAATATTATTATGGGGTTATTAACGGAATCCAAAGTTTTCTGAATAGGAGTTTTGTGACTATTTTCAAAATATATTTGCTGTTTTACATGGAGTAACTTCTGATCCATTACGTGGACTGGGCTTAGGGTGGTTTTTAAAAGCTGCTTAATCTTGTTATAGGGTGAAATACTTGACTCGGTGTTTTCTTAATTTGAAGTTTCTAAATATTTTTAATTAAAAAATTTATTTGCAGATTTGCACTGTAAATTTTTCATCTATTTCAAGAAAAGTACAACGGTTGTATTTCAGGAGCTGAATAAAATTATTATGCGGTTAGTAACATGATGATTTCCGAGTATGAGTGTCGTTACTAATTTTAATTAAAAATTTGTTTTTTACGTGAAGAAACTTCTCAGCTGTAAAGCAAAAATCTGAAATCTTTTGTTGGCGTAGCCAAAATATCTAGCGCTTTGAATTATATAATCAATTTAAACTAATACATTAAATTCGTTTAATTTTCTAAATTTATTTAATTCTCCAAGTTTCTTAAGTCCTCTATATTCCTTGAATTTTTTTATTTCTTGAATTTCCTAAATTCCTATTTCTTCTAAAATGCTTAGAAATCCTTTAAATCGTTGAATACCACAAATATTCTAAATAAAATTAATCTTTGGAATTCCCTGAACTTTCTGAATTCTTAAGGATCTATGAAATCTTTCGATGCGATAAACTTGTTCAATTCCTATGATTCTTTGACATCCTTGAAATCCCTGAAATTCCATGAAATAAAATAGGAAAATAATAAATAATTGTAAACTATCACTATTTTAAATCAAGTTTCAAAAATCCTTTACTATTCTGAGTTCCCTGACATTTATTGAATTTCATGTATTTCCTAAATTTCGGGAATTCTCTAAATTTTAGAAATATTCTAAACACTCAAGTTTCCCTGAATTCAGATAATTTTCTGAAAAAGGTCTTTCTTTCCCCCTAAAGTAAAAAGAAAAAATTCGTTTTACCTTTAAGGAAAAATAAAAAAGAGCAAAGAAAAGTGAGAAGGCAATCAACCAAATCCCCTTCCTTCCCTCTTTTATTTCTTTCCTCTTTTTTATTTTCATTATTATCAAATCTGTAAAGCTATTAAGAACAGGTCAAAATATTCTAGCTTTATAAGCGCATTCATCTGAAAGTCAGCAATTTCGTAGGCTAAGAATAGATATATATCACCCCCTCCCTTTTTCTATGATAAGGGCAGTAGAGTGTACGCTTCCATCGTGGGACCAACCCGACAGGGCCTCGGCCCCAGATTCTTTTTTGGTCTGAATGCTGTAGCTACAACTTTTGTGTCATTTAATAAATTATCTGAGCAGATCTACGAATATGCGTCAGAACAATTTAAATTAAAGTCACTTTTTACTCAGACCGTGAAATAAATTGGAGATTCATGTCAGGATAATTGTTATTGATACGTAATTAGCATAAAGTATCAATAAGAACCTTTCTAAGAAATTAAATTCAGGAACAGATTTACACGGAAGAACGAAGTAGACTCTCAGTGATTCCTTTTTTAGAAATTTAGACTAAGAGGCGAGACTTCAGCCAACCAAGTTTGACATCGGTTGAATAGCAGAATTTATAGCCTCTAAATCCCACGGCTGAACAGAACGAGTAGATCCATTGAAGCAGCCACCAACAATCTACACTGTGAATCTCAAAGTTGTAGCACTTTCGTTTCAAATAGTGAATTTAAATAAGAAAATAGTCACTGCCTAGGGTTGACTTCGTCACGGACTATACGGATACGTGAGTATTTCGTTGGACTAAACGATATAGAGATTAGATCACGCGGCGCGACATACCACCCAACATCCGTTAACATAAGTAGGAAATTCAAAATTAGGTACACTACTAAACACACACTAATAAAAAGAAGAAGCTATGGCCGACAATATTAAAAAGAAATTCGTCTTCGCATATGAAAAATACTCCCTTAGTAGCTACAAATGCAAATATGATCGGCATGCTACGCTCTTTAGCTCTTTAGCGAAAAATTTTTATTGCTTACTTCGGACGAGAGCGAAAGAAATAACGATGATGAATCTCGAGCAGGTAATGAGGACGCGTTGCATTCAGAATCTGAATTAATTGATCCTAGGATTCCACAAAGTTTGACAAACAAAAGAGTTACCACTCTAAATGTAACCAACCCTGCAAGAGACAGTCTTTCACAAAGGTCGAATATATGTATCTGAACCACAATAGAAACCATCCTTGCGAGAGACTCAGTAAAATTAATTTAAAAATTCAACGGACAAAATGATATGGGAGTGAGACCCTTTATCGCTCTCGTAGTTAGAATTATATTACAGTGCACAAATGCAGGGGTTTCATTAGAATAATTCATCGCAGAAAAATTCGAAGGAAAATCGGAAACATCCATTCGTTTCTTATTAATTCAGGATTAGGATGATCTTTTCAAAGCTCATAGAACTCATTTTGGAACTAGCGTATCACTAGAAACGCATCGCACAAAACTTTGACAAACAATCCAAGGAACTGGGGATAGTATGAAGAGTTTCAATGCATGATTTAACCCAAGAATGCACAAACATTTGTATACTGTTTAGTCGAAAAATCCCTAAACACATGAATGAGAAATTAGAATAAAAATAAACAGCAAACAGTTCTTAAAAAATACTTTATGGATTTAAGAGGAGAACTTTCAGACCTAGTTTCAATAAAAAATCTCAGCGTTTTGAGAGAAACACAACAAATGACAATCTAATTCGAAGTCTGGCTAACGGAAAGGAGTATAATTCGCGAATTTAAAGACAAGATTAAGCCTCAAATACCTATTTGCGCAATCTTGAATGAATCTCCTTTTCAAACTTTAAACTCCCAATTGAATGAACAAAAGTACTCTTCATTAAACAATCCTCCAAATCACAGCATACCTTTGCAGCAGAGGACCCAGTTATTTTGCAGTCACTGTAAAATCCCTGAACACACCGAAAATCAATGTTTTTTCAAACAGAAAAATTTGCATGCGAAAGCCTCGGGAAATCGATCTCCAAATCGTGTGAAATATCTCCAAAAAGAAACAGAAAAGAGAGATATCAAAGAAACGGCAATGGAATCGGAGACAGAGTATCAGCATTATCTGGAAGATTGTACTCTATCAGAGGACAATTACAAGGAACCTCTAAACCTATAAAACTATTAGTTGGTAGTGGTGCATCGATAATATAATAAAAGCAAATGCCATGAATAAATACTACTAAAGAATTGAAATGAACAAAGAGTTTTTAATGAAAAATGATAAGCATCGGGTAAACGATACGCCGGAAAAACGAACGTACAGCTCCCTCCAGTTGTACGATAAACACCCATAAACCCCTTAAAAATGATGAACTTGAAAAAAAATCAGAATCACATTCTCATATAAGATAATTCCTACATTCCGAATTCTACTTACCGTATTGTTGATTCACAAGTTATCATTCCTGTTTTTAACGAAACCAAAACAGACTTGAGATAAAGTGATGAAGAGATAAATTATAAGTTTATCAATGTTGCCCAAGAACGAACGGAGCGCTTAACTTACATATCTCAAAAGGAATTAAATGCTAGATTGGAATGATTTAACGGAAATTTGAGGCTTGAGCAATTCGAAGATGCACACTGAATACAGATTTAAGAAATGGGTATCTCTTATCACGTTTGCTTACTGCAAGGAGAATAATAGAAGCCTCGGACTCACCATTCAATTCACCCCCTTGGGTAGTCCCGAAAAAACGCGATGTGTCTGGAAAACCTAAATAGAGGGTTTTAATCGATTTTAGGAAGTTAAATGATAAAACAAATCATGATGACTACCCACTTCCTGTAATCGACGAACTTCTGGACCAAATCTAAGAAGAAAAATTCTTTACAGCCTTTGATTTGAGCTCACGATTTTATTAAATTCCCCTGGACGGGGACACCGCAACCACGGTGCTCTGTCCGGAACACCTAAGAATCACCATCCGAGAATCAAGTGAAAGATCAAAAGGCAAACCAGCTATAAACGAACCTGACATAGGAATGACCATTTTTTTAGGAGGAAAGAAAGAGTTTTTTTAAAATTGTAATAGGAACATTTTATGGTGGTTGTCCAAATTTTGTGTCTAAATTCTTGGTTTCATTTTCAGGAATTCTTCGCGTTAAATATAAATCTTCGGACTTTCTTTGAATGCTTTATATTATTCTGAAGTCCCATCCTTTGAATTTTGGGAACTGAGAGAACACGGGGATAAATTTAAAGAGATTAGTTCACGGGAGCGCGTGATTTGAGAGCTACACTTTTTACGCGACTTAAAGTACCGGACTATGTGATCTAAAAGTATAGAAATCCAGACTTGAGGCTTTCAATGCAAAGGTTCTGAGATCTTAGTTGTCGCGCTAAAGCCTAATAAAATCAAGCAGTATTGCCGTGAATTATTCTTCCAAAATTTCTTTTCGTACAGAGATATCGAACTGTTTGATTGTTAATGCTTCAGTTTAGAATTGTTAAATTTTCAATTTTAAGATTGATATTCAGGTTTTTCCTAATTATAACTATTTGTTCACTTTTTACAGAATTAAATGCTGCTAGTAATTCGGGAGCTGGTTCTAGTAATCCCGGATCAGGTTCTGATAATCCAGAATCAAGTTCTGGCAATAAGAAAAGGAAAGGGATAGGCAGAGGAGGGCCACGCGCCAATTCCGGACGCCCGCGTGGCGGAGGAATGCAATTTTCGATGAGAGAAGTACCCCAGCCAACTCTAGATCGCTTACACAATACAACCGTCACTTACAGGGACAAACTCGTTTATTTGTGGACGAGGAATGAACGCATAGAGCGAGCTAGCTTTAATGGCATGTATATTCCTACTGCTCATAGTGGACAACAATATGATTATCTAGTTGGTCTTGATGACTTAGAAGGTTTGACAGCAGTCATATATTTATTTAAAAATGGAACACTTATGTCAATCCGTGCACCGAGACCCACTAGTAAGTGATAATCTAACAATTACGTTACAGACTTTTTGCAAATTTATTAGCCCTCCCCTTCTCCATGCGAAGAAAATTTTAAAAACAAAAAAAAATTAACAAGGCAACGATAGTCTCCTGCAAAATTCAAACGTATAAAAAGCTGTGTCATCTAGTAAATAAATGTTCACCTAACACTTAGTTTGTGACCATTTTTTACACTATTAGTCAATATTTTCAATTATTCAACATTGGCTATGCATTTTTCTAGATTTTGAGATAAGGCAAGCCTGAATTAAAATAACTTTAATATTTTATAAAAAGATTTCGATCACGAAAACAATATTAAATTATTTTGAGTATAGTAGTAATTTTAAAACTCGGCTAAAAGTTTTATTTATGAATATTTTTTTAAACACAAGAAAATTTTTTAATTTGTTTTAAATCTTTGGAGAGTCCTTTAAATATTTGAAAATCCTAAGAAAACTTCCAAATAACTTGAAATTCTTCAATTCTTGTATTCAATTTTTGTAATTGAATTCTTCGAAATATAATTGAAATATTATTAAGTATTAACGGTTTTTATATCTCTTGAAAATTTGATAGTATTTCTTGAAATACCTTGAAATATTGGGCTCCTGAAAACTTGATTGAAATGCTTCATTAAGAACCTTCAATATCCCATAATAATACTAAAATCCTTGGAAATCTTTTGAAAAATTTGGAAATTAATTAAAAATTTATAATAATCTTTTAAAATATTCTAAAGCCTAATAATTGTAACAGAATTCTTCTGAGTTTTGGAAAATCTGGGAAAATTTCGGAAAGCACATGAATTTTCTGAAATCCTTTAAAATCATTATCTTTGTAATGTCTTTACTCTTCTAAAACTTCCTTGAAATTCTTGAACATACCCAAATTATTTTAAATTGTTTAAAATCTCTTACAATATCTAAAAATTTAAAAATTTTTTCGACATATTTTAAACAATAAAATTGTTCTTAAACATTGTGCTTTGATTAAAAATAAAAAGTATTAGTAGTAAAAATAATTCAAGGAAATAAGCAGATTCCCCAATAATATATATTCAGGTGCTTGCTATATTTTTCGTAAGAATAATTTTTTAAACAATTATAGTGCTTTTAATTTTTAGAAATTCCTAAACATTTAAAAATTTTTCGACATATTTTAAACAATAAAATTGTTCTTAAACATTGTGCTTTGATTAAAAATAAAAAGTATTAGTAGCAAAAATAATTCAAGGAAATAAGCAGATTCCCCAATAATATATCTTCAGGTGCTTGCTATATTTTTCGTAACAATAATTTTTTAAACAATTACAGTGCTTTTAATTTTTAGAAATTTGTTTAAATTTTATGAAAAAACAATGATCAACAATGCAATTTTTTAAAACATGACTTTAAAAAAAGCTGCCTTAGTTCTTGAAATTTGATTCCAACTAATACTTTTATTTACCAATAATGTTTAATAGGGTGGCTCAAAAAGGCTTTTTTTTAGAACGCAACGATCCCCCCAATTTTATTTCAAATCCGAAAAAAAAATTCCCTGATTTTTTTCCGTTTTTAACAGGTACCGGTTTTGACTCAAAGTTTCCCATGTCAAATTTATGGGGAAAAAATAGCTTTTTTGAGTTTTTAGAATAATTTTTTAGAGTTTAAAAAAATGTGACGGAAAAGTATGAGGACCTGTTGAGAATTATCCCACATAGAATTTTATGCATCAGACATATGGGTTTGACACCCCTAACACGAGTAACTGAAAACTAACCATGGAACAAAAAATG
The DNA here is from genome assembly GCF_010883055.1 of Belonocnema kinseyi. Lineage (NCBI taxonomy): Eukaryota > Metazoa > Arthropoda > Insecta > Hymenoptera > Cynipidae > Belonocnema > Belonocnema kinseyi. Next base: position 127,495,321 of record NC_046659.1, on the reverse strand, counting down.
TCAATTCTTAATTATTACTGACCTTTTGAACCTTGTGTTCTCGTTTTCTATTCACTTGAAATCATTACTATTGGTCTAGTGGAATATTTATCATCATTGTTTGATTCCACTTAAAATTATTACTATCAGTCAAACGCGATATTTAACAACATTGGTTTATTAATTTATAATTGTTTAAAAAAATGTAATTTTTTTACATTATTTTTTTTTTAAATTGGTTTTTTCCTAAAAAATTGTCACTATTAGTCTTGTGGAATACTTAGTAACATCGGTTCAGTCATTTTTAATTATCTAAACAAATGGAATTTGTTTGAATAATATTATTTCGAGTTTTTTAATTTGTTCAAACAATTGACAATTAATGAACTAATGTTAATAAATATTTCAATAGATAAATGGTAATAATTTTAAGGAGGAAACGAATTTTTGAAGGAGAAAAAATTATATAAACGAATTCTATTTGTTCAAATAATTAAAAATTAGTTAACCAATGGTAATAAATATTCCACTAGACCATCATTAATAATTTTAAGTGAAAAAAGGCAAGAATACAGTGTTCAAAAGGTGGATTTCATGAAAATTTGACATTTTTTGTTTTAAGGGTAGTTTTGGGGTACTCGTGGGGGTGCGTTAAGGGTGTCAAACCCATATTTCTGATATATATGTCAAACCCGTATTTCTTCAAGATTTCTGAATTTTATAAAATTATTTTACATTCAAAAGATCCTAAGTCACATTTACAACGCATATTAGTCACATTTGGTCGATTCAATGACTTTTAAAATGTCTAGGTTTAACTAGGTCCTTTTTTTAAATTAAATTAGACTGTGTGAGCTCTATGTATTCCTTTTTTATTTTAAAGAAGAAATCAATTTTTGAAAGCTTCTGCATTGACACTGCCTCTATTTGATTTTGATATAATTCTGGACCTGCTAACGAAATTTTTGAAAACCAGTTACCAGAATTTAAATAGAGAATAATAAAATAAAGAATTAGCAGCATAAATAAAATTTATTTCATGGCCATAACACAGTATTTTGAATTATATTCCAAAATAAAATATAAGAGGCACGATTTTTATAATTACACTGTTTTACCAAAAATCTAACTAATTATATGAAACTAATTACTTTTCATTAATCGTATTTGATGCTTTACAAAACTTTCAATTAGATAAGAATGTTCAACTTTAAGATTGATTTGAATTTCTCCTATGTTCACATATCTTTATTTTATTTTCAAGCGTCAAAAAAAATTATGGAACCGACCATGTATCATTGGTTTATCGTTAATACTGAAACATACTGGATGCTGCATGTCAACCCACAGGATATTGGCATCGTACCAGGAACCCGGCTTACAAAATATATCTACAACCCAGTGTCAATTGAGCTTGTCCAAACGAAAAATATACGTCCTCTTCAACTTGGTGATGACTTAGATCAGATTGACTATCCTTTGGGCATCTCATTTTGTACTTACAGATCAACCGAATTTTTTTGCTATGCAAAACTTATGGGAGCTTTCTTGCTTCCGCCCGGACACACTTGCTATTCGATCGTACATGGATAAATGTTCACCAATGTCCTCAATATCACTCTCCTACTACTCGATTTATTTTCTAACATTTATACAATGTATTTAATTATTGAAGGTTTAAGGTACTCGTGGGTAATTTCTTCTAGTATTGTAACTAATATTTTAATAAAAACTTGATACATGATACTACTTCAATTGGAAGGCTCTTATTGATAAGTAAGTATTCAATTTGAAACTAAATTTCCATTCGCACAATTGCGAATCCATAAAAATTAAAAATGGTTTCATGTTGATTTCCTAGATGAAAAAATTTTCAATCACATTTTTTTACTGATTTTCTCTCCAATTTTCTAATCTAAAACTTTAAAATCCAAAAAACTTAAAATCAATTATTGAATTAATTAACAGATTTATCAATGTAATGACAGACAAAACATTCCGCCAAGAATATGTGCGTATAAATTTTTTGATCCTTTTGTGGTTATTAACAAGTAAAAATTTTTGGAAAATTCTTTTTGGTTCAAAATATTAGTCAATTTATATATAATCATCAATGTTCCTTCATATTATTGTACTTTGTATTCTACCCTGTTCATTAAAAAAGAGAAGCGTTACTTTTTTCAACAAATAGACTGGAAATAATATTCAGTATTTTTCAACAATAATATATAGTTTTTTTTAATTAAGTAGCAATGCATAACTTAATTTTTTTTAAAACAGTTAAAATTGAAGAACACTATTATACATTATATGTTCGAATTTTTTTACAGAATCAACTTTGTTGCAGTTGATTTAGGAAGAGTATCTTGCTAAAATGAATATAGCTAAAAGGGGGGTCAAATTAATTGAATAAAAATAATGTAGGAAACATAAATGATAAAAGCATAACGGGTACGTGACTTTTCCCATAATGTATCCACTCAATTTGAGGTTTTCCTTTTTCTTAAAGTATCTTAATGCAGTAAATAATACAACCAATAATGATCCTTGGCCTCCACCCATTATACAAAATGGGCCAAGACTGATCTCACCTATTTCTGCGCCTTTCACTTACTCTTAGACTCTTTGTCAGGATCCTTCGACGAGCCCAATATTGAAAGAGCTTGCTAAGACGGTACAATTTTTGGAGAACCAAATAAGTCCACAGATTACGATACCAAAAGGAAGGCTCCTCTGTCATTCTAATAACCGTGTATGAATTTTGTAAAGGAAGGGCTTTCATTTTTATAGATCTGGGTTCAGAAGTTGATTTGATTAAGCTCCAGGCATTGCAGCGTCATCTAAAAGTAAGTAAATAACTCATTCAGACCTCAGATATAACTGAAGAATTAGTTAGCACTGTTGAAATAATGTTAATTATTCTGCAGTCGAGTCAGTAAAAGTTGATGTTCTGCCTAACTAATTTCTGCTCTTTGGCGATGAAATAATCGGTTCGTCAGGAACAAGCGAACTTATCATTCAGACACAGCACCTTATTAATTATATCAAGGCATTTTACATTGCTACCTTTTATTGACAGTAAATCAAAATTAGCTTGACAAAAAAATTATGAAAGAAAATTAAGCCCTTTTTTTGGATTTAAAAACTAAATCACGTGTAAAACAACTAGTACCTAGTGACGTCGAACCTGAGAAGTCTTACATAAGATGAAGCGAATTAAATAAATAGGAAGAAATCCTTATAAACACAAACGCTCACAAAAAGCATTATAGTCCCTCTGAACCCATTCGTATTAGCAATAATACCAAGTATAAGAAAATTATTTCTCGTTGATCATCTTTGTTTGCTCCTGACCTGACCCAACGTTGATTTAATATTGTTTTAACATTGAATCAACTTTGCTTGAACACTGAACCGCCACCGACACTGTCACCATCATCACCATCGTACTACAGTCAAATCGTTAAGTGCGCATCACATGAACTTATGCAAGAAATCAAACAATCTTCCCATCAAGTTAACTACGTATGATGAGAATGACTGTTATGAATTTATTCCTCTTAAATTGCTAGAATATCAAAAAACGATAAAAAATAATAACAGCAATGAACAAAATGATAATAGTAGTAGCATTTCAGTAGTGATCAAACTGCAGAAAGTCTTAAAGCGCAAATGTGGCTCTCTCAGAAAAAAAAAGAATATCATGGTAAGGGGTTTAAGTGTTTCATGGATAATAAGACAAAGGAAGAAGATGAGAAGCAGGATTATATGAGTGAGAAAGATGGAGAGCGAGATGACAAGAGAAAGGAAGAGGAGGATCAATAAGAAATGGACCAGGATCAGGAACATGAAGATGACGATGATAATGATGCTGTTGATGATCCTGATTATAATAAAGAGGAGCAGAAGAAGGCTGAGGAGAGTTCAAATGGATTTAGTTAATTGATATTCAAGGCTCACTCTCAACCAAGCCAAGAATGCTGCTTTATGATGGTTTATACAAATCCTAACAAACTTGGAGATGCTTTGTGATTTTACATTAACTCTTATCATTCGTTAAAAGGTCTCAAGTGTCAAGCAATTATTCACATATTACGTCAAAAAACCCATAATATTTTAGCAAGCATGGTCATTGTAAATTTTGGTTTAACTATGTTCAATGTGTATAATTACATTATGATATTATTCTCTTTAGCTAACCTTAAAATCTATACTGTGAAATTGAGATAAGTATTTTTTCTTGAATAAGCAAACTTTTGAGGTTGCCAAAGGTGAAAATTTATTTAAAAACTGTTATCCAAAGATTTTTTCAGTAGTGACAAAGGTTGTAAGATGAGGATAACTTTCTCAAAAAATATTTGAAGGGGAAGCCTGTTGGCCTACGTTGAAATGGATGCTGAAGTGGCCGCGAAGGTGGAAAAGTTTTTTCGGATAATAATCAGTTATTTTCTAAAAGAAAATCACGTCCGTTAACTAGTGACTGAAATGCATTAGGAAATTATAGCCAAGATCCAATAATAAAAATGGATGTACAGCGATTCTTTAAATTTTTAATTCAGATTATCTTTATAACTTATGATTTCAATAATTTTCCTACAAATTTTTTTCTTAACACTGAAGGAAAAAAATCCACAAGATCCAGGTGCAGAAATTATAGTTACAGCTTATTTCCGAAATAAAATTGTTCCTTAATTAATATTATTTATTGATTAAAAATACGATATTAAAATATTTAAATCAAATAAATTTGTGTTTAATATTCAATGTGTTATAAAATTATTATTCAAGTTTAAAATTAAAATGATTTTACAAAAATTTTACAGACAAAATAATGTAAGAATACACGTGTGCCTCAAACGGAAAAAAATTTATTTCTAAATTTTTTCTTTGGCTCAAATGTTCCCCTATTTAAATTAATAAAATATATATTTATTAAAGACATTTTTTCAGTACCTTTTTATCCGAAATTTCTTTCTCCCTTTTTTTAATGAAAAATTTGATTTTTCGAGAAAACGTTTTTTATAATTTTTCAAAAATACTACGTACAGAAAACCTGATTCAAACTTCAGATCTGCAAAAATTAAGTGAAAAATGTCAAACTTTTCTACTCTTAAAAAATAGTTCTACTGTTTTACCGTCAGATTTTAAAAAGAATGAGAAAACCAGAATTCGACTTCGTAGTATGGTGAGGGCGGCAGGTCGATAAGGCAGAAAATTATATTTTTTATATAAATATAGATCCCCCACTCTGACCCTCGCAGGTCATTTAGGCGAGAGGCTAATCTGCCAATACAATGGTAATTACTCAATAAGGATGAGCAAACCCGTTTTTTGGAATCTCGAGAATCCTTAATTTGTCACGTAGCTTCTTGAAAATTAAAAAAATCTAAATTAGATTAAAATCCAAATAAAAAATCCTATTTAACGTCCAATAATCAAATTTATGCAAACTCGAGGTTCTTAATTCATCGATCTGATATTAGGGTGGTGCAAAAATGCATTGCAAATTTTTTGTGACTGTAGAGGACAAGACCCCCCCCCCCTTCCAAGTTTCCATTCCCGAAAAAAGAAAATCCGTAATTTTTTTTAAATTTCTAATATTAACACGTGCCACCGGGCACTTCAAAATTTCATTTAATCAACACTGGGAAATTTTTAATTTTCGAATGATTGAACTCATATTCCAGGGTTTCATCAAAGTGTGCCAAATTTTTTACGGATTTAAGAGGAGTTTCTAGGAAATAAAACCATACTAATAACTCTTATTTCTAACCTACTCCCACCATCCCTGAAGTTCCCCAAATATAACCCAAATTAAAAAAAAAAACACATTTTTACGTAATATTGTTACTTTTTAGCATTTTGCGTCGTCTTTTTCACACAGATGTGTTCTATTTTATTTCATTCTGTAGCTGTCGAAAAAAACCTGCTTAGGAAAATAAAGATTGTTTAGACAAATCAATATTTATTAAAGATTAAAATAAATGTAACAAAATTATTTAATTATTTAACAAAACCAAGCTAAGGATACTAATTTAAAACGAACGTTGTCTGTCTCAATTTTTAGAAATTTTGCTAATACACAGTAAATAATTATTGAAATGATTACAGAATGGTTTTGGAAGAATGTACTTCTCCATAAAATGGAAACCAATGTTATTTCATTCGAAAAATACGATTATTTTTTTACATTTTTGGGAATAAATAATTGATCAAACAATTAATAGTTGCTTAAACAATAGAAAAACTTTTTAAAGGCATGGGAAATATTCAAATTGTTCGTTAGTAATTATTTGTATAAAAAGATTAAGGGAATTCATCAAATGTAACAATATCACGTAAAAATGTAGTTTTTCATTTTAGGGTCATGTTTGAGGCCTAGCGGAGAGGGTGAGAATGGGTTGTAAATAAAAACTATTATTATTATTCTTTTATTTCGTAGACACTCCTCTTGAATTCCTAAGAAACTTAGCACGTTTTGGTAAAACCCTGGAACATGAGTTCAATTTTTCGAAAATTCTAAATTTCTTTATGTTTATTAAATGAGATTTTGAAGTGCCCGGTGGCACGTGTTAATGTTCGAATTAAAAGAAATACGGATTTTCTTCCTCTGCAAATGGAAACTTTTGTGAGGGTATGTTGCTCTTTAACTCGAAAATCATTCTTGGACCTCCCTAATCGGATATATTGCCTTCTTTTATAAAATATATCTATTTACCACTATTATGATTTTTGTATAAAACCTGAACCTATACATACCAACACACATAATTATTTGTATGTGTGTGTGTTACGTAGCTTTAAAAAAATTAATATATTTCTTGTAAGTCAAATTGTTTCATGATTTGTTTCTAATATTTGTGAAGAACCAAAGAAAATTGTAATAAAACTGTTTTATGAACATTTAAAAGTTCATCTTAAATTTATAAAAATTGTACTTTGAAAAATTTTAAGTATTACATAAACTAAGCCTGTTAAGCTTCGAAGCTAGGCAGATTTTGATTCTTTTGAAAATTTGCTTGCTTCAAATCTTAATTATAATTTTGAACAATGTTGAAAAGTCCTTATTTCAGATCAAAATTAAAGTTTTATTTTTGAAATTCGCAGTTCTATTCCCAGTTCTAAATTCTAAACTAAAGCCAAATTTTTTTTCGTTAAATTCTACTTCCTAAGTTTAAAATGTTACTCTCTTGGAATATTTCTTATTTTATATCTAAATAATCATTTTTTTTCTTCAAAAGTGCCCTTCTGCAAATCTCAATAACAATTCTTCGCCAAAATTTCACCTGACAATTAGGAATCATAATTCTATTGAGAAATATGAAATACAATGGAAAAATTAATTTGATTCTTCAGAAAACTACTCGTTTCAGATATGAATCATAATTGACTGTTGTTTCGCCTATTTTTTAGACCTCGCTGGAGACCTGGTGAAAAAATATGAAAAAATGTTACAGGTATCAAATTACTCGTCATTAAAAAAAGAGAGTGAGCATCGCTTTTTGTTTTTTAAAAATATCTAAAAATTACCCCTATTTAGTTGTTGAGAAGACCCCAGAAAATAAGAATATATGAAATACCACTAATTATAAAATCACGTTTAATTGTTTCTTTATAAAATAAACCTAAAATAAGTAGAATTGCGTATTTTTTTGATTGATAAGGAGTTTAAGTCGAAAACTATTTTATAATTAGTGGTATGTCCTATTTCTTGATTTTTTGGAGTCTGATTAACACCTAAATAGGGATAATTGATTGAAATTTTTAAGAAACAAAAAGGTTCAAAGAATAATCGAATTTTGGCGTCACTCTTTGGATCAACGTTTATTTTTCAACGTTTTTCTATAAGTTTTTTTTTAAATTTTTTAAAATTCCAGATGCTGTATTACATTATTTTCTGGAGCAGCGTAATCAAATTTATTATCTGCTCTTGCATTATGAGCAGAACCTTACAAAAACTAGGTTTCGGCTAAACAAAAATCTTATACGATAGAAGAAAAAATCTTTTATAAAATATTGTATTATTAGGATAGAAATCAGAGAAACCTATAATATCAAATATCAATAAATTCGGCTTTCTGTAGCCTCTGAAAAACAAACGCTGACAATCGAACGCACGCACCGCATGCTTATAAGTCGAACCCCTAATCCCCATAGCTACGATGCCACGCTGAGTGCGGTATCATAAATGCTAGACGGCATTCATCCGATTCCGTACATAAATTGTCATGTGGCGCCGATCGGGCCCCGATCGGGAAAAATGGGGGCCTGATAGGGTAATCTGTCTAGCGCCAGACCATAAATTCAATGCCCTACCCGACCGGGCCCAGATTTGGGAGTCCAAAATGTGGACCCGATCTGGCCGAGATACGGCCCCTTTAATTTTTTTTTATAATTAGTAAAATTTCAAAAGTTTTTATATGTGACCAATGCACATGGGGCACGTGAAGGGAGATTTAAAAAGGGAGGTTGAGTTCGAGAAAATATAAAAAGCATTTAATTTATAATGTTACTAATCTGGAAATTCATAAATTTGGTATAAGGTAATCTCTATTTTTAGAATATCAACAACAAAATATAAAATTCTAAAAAGCTGGAAAACATTTTTTTTATTGACATAAATAGTAAATGCGCTCAAAATGATGATGCTTTCTCAAATATGTATAAACAAATATAGTGATTCCAAAATTGGATATGGGACATTAAATAATAATTTGCGTAATTGTTAATAACAATTTTAAAACAATGCGTGACAATCTGCGGTTGGTCGTCGAAAAAAAGTATTTTTTCTTGAATCATTTTTGTGATAATCTTATTTGTGTTATTGAATCAATGAAAAAATTGATACTTACAATAATAATGAGATTATTATAAAAAACTTAAAATAAATCAATTATTTGAGAGTCACTTGTTCTTCATTTGTTTTTCATGAAGTTACGTACAAAACAGATTAAAGATAAGTGACTTCTGAATACGCAAGTACAGCGTTTTTGCACCTTATTTTCACTTGTTCCTCATTTATTTTTCAGGAAGTTGCATAAAACAAATTAAAGATAGGTGACTTCTAAAAACGCAAGTACAGCGTTATTGCTATGGACAGTTTGCTACAGAAATTGTTATTAATAATTAGGCAAATTACTATTTAATGTACTATATCCAATTTTGGAATAACTGTTAGTTTATTGTCGGATAATTTCAGTGTAAAACCGTCCCTTTGCATGTAGAAAAAATAAATCATAGTTTTGTGGAAAAAATTGTTTATAACAATCATATAAATTATTCTTTATTTAATTTCGTTGGTTAGTCACCGCAATAAATGTCACTCTAATGATTATAGAAGAAAAAAACATTTTTTTCTACGAGGAAACGGCCGATTAGGAGACTTGTTTAACTAAGTTGTTATAAATAATCTATATTATTTATGTTTGATAAAGCTTAAAGTATGGAAAAATGGAAAAATCAATTCAGCGATGAGAAAAACTCGCTTATAAAGAATTTGTTTCTAGAAATTGTTTATAATAATTAAGTTAAGTATTATTAGAATTAATTATGTAAAAAGAATTTTCAACATTATACGTGATCAGAAATTGTTTAATTTCTATCTAGAAGAGATAATTTTGCGAACACAAATATCGGAGAGCTATCAAGCCGGTGTACAAGTATTTTGAAAAGTCGGTAGGTTCGCGGTAGAATTCTTGACTATTATCCGCAAGATTGCGCGTTCGTTTCTCGGTATCCGTAATTTATTTTTGTATTTTTGTATTAAAATGCTGATTTATTCCACTTATAATTAAAATTTAATATAATTAGGCTATTTAATATAAAATAAACAGAGTTTTTATTAAATATAAGAAAGCAATAATCACGTAGGGATATCGGGAATCGAACGCGCAAACTTGCGACTATCAGCCAAGCACTCTGCCAGTTAGCTACCGACGCTTCGAAAAAATTTTGCATCGGCTCGGCGACCATGCGTTTGCTATTTTTAAAATAAAAGTTTCTCAAAACTGGGTCTAAATTGTCTCTTGATTTTTCTCGGCAAGCCTCTGGTATGTGCCTTTCAATTAGGAGAGCATCAATTAAAAAAAGGCAGACCTAAAGGTCCCCCTGTATGACAGGTTTTAAACTAAATAAAAACAGTTGAGTTTAACTAGAAAATACCAATTTTCTAAAAAATAGTAAAAACCATATCGAAAATAGATAAATTACTAACCAAAAATTTGCGTTAAAAAAGATTAATGTTTTACACAAAAATATAAAGTTTTAACCAAAAAAAGGACAAAGAATTTTTTTAAAAGAATAAAGTATTGACAATAGGTAAAATAGTGTCAAGTTTAAAATATAAACGTTATTTTTTAAATTATGAAGTTACTATGGAACTGGAATAATTCTACATAAAGGCTCCTAAATGATTCCTTTCGTGAATTTGATCGAAATAGAATATTTGATAATAAGATATTTGGATTTTCAATTGTAATTTTTATAGAAAATATAGCGTTTATTATTGCTTTCACTAATAAAATTATTAAGACTTTAAAAATAGTATAATGGACAAAATTTCTAAAAGTTGGAGGACACATCGTATTATGAATGTATCACAATTAGGCTCATTTTACTCAAAATAACTTCCACTTCAGATAGGGAAACTAGCTATTTTATTAAGTGGTAAGTCTACTCAAAAGCGATTTGATTTACGATTAGTTAAATTTCAAAGAATTTTATACTTACGCATTGAATTGTTTATTCTCTTAATTTTTCGCTCTTTAAATTATCGGTACCTGCTAGTGTTTTTTCCTAAGGCTTGACATAAACAATTATTAAATTCTAGTACTTGAAATTTTAAGCTATTTACTTTAAAGTAAATTCAAATAAAAATTTTTAATATATAATTCCTAATTCCAAAGTTTTTTTTTCTTTCATTTATTTTTCCTTTTCTATGGAAATTTAAAAAGTGTTGAGTTCGTATGAATGAAGTCTCAGCGTAGATAACGAAAAGTCAACATAAATCTGTTGTATTAGAAGCTTTGTTTAAACTGTGAGGCCGACGACTTAGAGCAGCCACTAAGACCAAATAAACAAAAATATGGCATTTTAAAAAAAATATTTTTCTTTGCGTTTTTTACTGAATTTATACACAAAAAAATTCTTGTTCTTTCAACTTCTGAGTTACAATTATTATTATTCTGAGTACAATTATTTTGTTGTAAGTAATAGGAGTAGATTTGAGGAATGCCTAACATTATTATGAGGTTAGCAACACAATATAGAGATTTTGAAATATGAGATTTGTGACCATTTTAGGAGGTGTCTCACCTGGTTACGGGGTTAGTAACACTATCTGAAGTTTTCTAATTATAAATTCTGTGACTATGCTTAATTGAAAGTTTAATTTTTTTGTTTCACACAAAGTAACTCCTGAACTGTTTTGTGAAATCTGTTAGAAGTAGTTTTCAGGACTGTTGCAAAAATTCAAAAGCATTCCAGTATTTATCCTGTACACACAAATTCAGCACTCTAATTTCGAGTAGTAAAAAAATCGGTTGTTTAATTTCCTGGAGCAAAAGCATAGGGAATCTATTATTCGAGTTCCCGAATAACCCAGATCTACGAATTCAAGCTGCGAAAATTTTAGCGTATTTCAATTTTGAGCAGTCAAAAATAAACAATCAATAATTTTAGCACCATGACAAATCGATGATGATTTTTCGAGGAGAAAAAAATCAGTCATCTATTACTGCTACAGTAGAATAATTTAGAACTTAAAATGCAAGTAGCAACAAAAATGCCGTATTTTTCTTGAGGAGTCAAAAAAAAGGACATCTATTATTCGTGTAGAAAAATAATTCAGAAGTTGAAGTGTGTCAAATCCGTTGAAAAATTAATTCAATTCTTAGCGATAGTTTTATCTTTTCATTTCTCGAATTCAAAGAATTCCTGGTACTTCCGAAGTGATCAGAAATTCCTAAAATCGTTGAATTCCAGAAATATTCGAAATGAAATTAATCTTTGTATTCCCTTCACTATCTAAATTCTTAATGATCTATTAAATCTTTCAATTACGAGGGTAGTTCAACAAGTCCTTAGAATGAAGTATAAAAACAATTTTTTTTGGGTAAATTTTCTTTTATTTTTCAACATAATCTCCTTGGAGCTCTATACACTTGGTCAATCGCTTT
>NC_046659.1:127481992-127483066 GCF_010883055.1 Belonocnema kinseyi | reverse complement strand
TATATCTAGTTGGGAGTGGTGCTGACTGAAAACAGATGATTTGGAGCGATTCGCGCGCCATCTGTTGGTCATTCTAAGGACTTATTGAACTACCCTCGTAGCTGAACTTTTTGAATCCCTACCATTCTTTGATATGCTTGAAATACCTGTAATTATCCAAAATAAAATATAAAAGTAATGCATAATAAATAATTCTAAAACATCACTATTTTAAATGATGTTTCAAAAATCCTTAAATATTCTGAATTCCTTGACATTTTGCAAATTCGCTGCATTTCTTAAATTGTGGAAATTCCCTACATATCAGACATATTCTGAACAGTCAAGATTCCTTGAATTCAGAGAATTTCCTGAATGATCTGCGAAAAGTTTTATTCTTGTATTTTTTATTTTGAATTCATCTATTTTGTTAAACATTTGATTATTTTATTGAGAGTTTAGCTATTTTGTTAAAACGTTATATTTTGTTGGTTAAAAGTTAGTTATTTTTAGTTGAAAAGTTAACTAATATATTTTTTATTCAAAATTATTTGCTTTAATTTAAAATCTTTTTAAATATTCGAGAACCTTTTCTGTGTATGGAATTCTTTTGAGTTATGCACAATTCTAGGGAATTGTTTGAAACCGCAAGAAAATGTCTGAAATCCTTTAAAATAATTATCTCTCAAATATTTTTAATCTTTTAAAAACATATACATATAGATCTAAATTATTATTGTTATTATTTTTATTATATTTTATATTTTTATTATTATTATATTATAAAAAAAAACATTTCTGTGTTGAAATGTTGTCACAGGCTTATACTGCCCAACATATCGAAGGCATTTTTGGTTGAAGTTGGGTTTTTATTTGATCATTTTGCACGGGGCTGTCTCGGTATATATCATCAGTCACGGACGCATTTTTATAATGCAATTAAGTAATCTGATGAGAGCAGTCTGCCTAGACATATTGGACAAAGTCTGGTTTTTACCCCATCATTAACGGACTGGGGGTTTCAGTCAAGTACACGATGGGGGGACCTACAGCTTAAGGTGGGTTCCGAACCACCAGAACCTCCTTAAAGGTACA
>NC_046659.1:127479786-127481892 GCF_010883055.1 Belonocnema kinseyi | reverse complement strand
CATATTATTATAATATTATTATATTAATATTATGTGTTTTTATTAAACTTTTACTCGGGTGAACCCGGTGATACATCATAGCCACGGACTAAGTCAAGTGACTGATGAGATTAGAATGTTATAAGTTAATTCAAATAATTTAATACGATGGTTGAAGCCACCTGCGATGATGTTGTAAGTATACAATTACGAGCGGCCCCGAGCGTTGGAAGTGACAACAGTCACCTCTGGATTCTTTCTTAGAGCTACAATCTGCCACTTCACGGGTTTTTAGTCGCTCGCTTCCTGATGATCAAGAAAGTTTGTTACAATGCGACAAGTATTTAATAAAACCGCCTTCTGAGCTGCTGCCAATACCCTACTGACTCCTACACGTTCAAGATGTTCAGTGCATCTTGCGTGCACATTGCCTGTAACCGAACTCACAATAAATGAATGAATGCATGATTTAAATTCCTCCATATGGCCTTTACTTCATGCCTTAACTTGCTATACTTGAGAATCTTGGTTGTATAGGTTGAGTGCAAATTTCGGTTAAGCGGACAAGAAATGTCGATGATGTAGACTCTTCCGCCTTTTTTTTCTCGCATCACGATGTCAGGTCGATTGGCCCGGATGTAATGATCCGTTTGTATAGTAACATCCCAATATAAGATGTAATCTTCGCTTTCTAAAACGGGCATTCGTATGTATCTATAGAAGGGCACCCATTCTTTTAAGAGTCGGGGAGGTCAACCGGTGTCCCCGAGGAGCCGTTAGGATAACTTCGTAAGCCCTAGGTACTAGGCAGTCTGATAAGTCCCTGAAAAATGAAACACGGAGACGTTTCTTTTGGCGAAAGTCAGTTTTATTTTTCAACATACTCTCCTTTTAGGTCGATACAGCGACTCCAACGATTTTCTAACTTTTTGATACCGTCCGAAAAGAATTCGATCGAAAGGTCTCCAAAATACGTCTCAGTTTCAGCTATGAGCTCCTCATTTGAGTAAAAACGCTTATCGGTGAGCCATCTCTTCAGGTTAGGGAAGAAGTAATAGTTGCTGGGGGCTAGGTCTGGTGAATACGGTGGCTAGGGAACCAATTCGAGACCGCTTTTATGCAATTTTGCTTGTGCAACTAAGCATGAATGATGCGGCGCATTATCGTGATGATAAAGCGGTTTTTTCTTCTTCAAATGCGGTCGTTTTTCGGAGATTTCGATTTTTAATCTGTCCAATAATGATGAATAGTATGCTCCGGTTATGGTTTTACCTTTTTCAAGATAGTCCACGAATATCATGCCATGTGCATCCCAAAATAGGGAGGCCATAACCTTTCCGACCCATTGTTGCGTTTTTGGACGCTTCGGAGCACTTTGGCCCGGTGGAACCCACTGTTTTGCTTGTTGCGTTGACTGAGGAGTGTAGTAGTGGATTTAGGTTTCATCCATGGTTATGAATCGGCGCAAAACCTCGGTCGGCTTACGCGAAAATAATGCCAAATTCTGCTGGAAGTTGTCACACGAATTCGTTTTTGGTCCACTGTGAGCAAACGCGGCACCCATCGCGCGCAGAGCTTCTTCATGCCCAAAACTGAATGCACGATATTGCCCACACGTTCCAATGATATGCCTACAGCATTAGCTACCTCTCTCAATTTCACTTTGGGATCATTCATCATCATATCCTGGATTTTTTCGACATTTTCTGGTGTAGTGACCTCTTTTGGGCGCCCAGATCAGTCAGCATCAACTGTGCTCGTACGGCCACAACGAAACTCGATAAACCACTTATGAATCGTTCCAATCGACGGTGCAGAGTCCAACTAATACTTATCCAGCTTGGCCTTGGTCTCGGCTATCGTTTTCTTGCGAAGATAGTAGTGCTTGATCAAAACTCGAAACTCAGATTTTTCCATATTAAAAAAAACTCGCAGGTTAGTCGCTTCTCAGTGCTGTAACTTGTAAATGCGTAAACAGAAATGGTTGAAGTTTTGCCTGGCGTCATTTGAAGTATCAAGCTCGACGAAAATGGTTCACATTAGTGAATACTAATGCCATCTCTTAGACTTTTCAGGTACTTTTCAGACTGCCTAGTACCAAAGTTCCATAGGCACAATCAATCTGCA
>NC_046659.1:127478847-127479776 GCF_010883055.1 Belonocnema kinseyi | reverse complement strand
CCCGTCCGCAGGCCACCATACCAACGGCGGGCTATTTCTTGGTCGCTATGTGGGCCGCAGGTCATTCCCGTGCCGATTCCAAAAATTGGAGATTGATCCGGGAGAGACCTCGATCCAGGGATCCAGAAGGCCCATGTCAGGTAGGCTAACATGCGCCGTTTCTAGGGATCCTTTTATCCATTTACATATGCATGCAGATCGAGGACCGTTTCCTCCTTCCATGAACATAATTCTGCACTTTTTGTTCTCTTCCTTTCCCTAATAAATCCCCTCCGTCACCTTCTTTCCCAATCTCAGTCTTGCTATTATGCTCCACCTTCTCTCTTCCTATCGCTTTTCTAAACACTCCCTCCTTTCATCTCTTCATTTCGTTATTTCGATCAGCCTTCATCTTTCTTCTCCTACCTGCATTAAATAAGTCCTCGCTATCCGCTCCCTTTCCCTCCTTCAGCTTCGTCTCAAATTTTCACGCCCTGCTACCTGCTCTAGTAATTAATTTATCCATTTGCATTTCTTCTCTCACAATATATCCTGGCCCTCTCCCTAGGGTCCGCTGTCTTATATACCTTTTTTGTAAACTCTCCATTCCTTTCCTCTTTTCCATTCCCATATCTCTACTCCATAACCTTATATCTTTCATACAAGTGTTTGAAACAATCACATTCTTCTTCTCCAATTTTTTAGTATCTACTTTTACCTGTTTCCCATATCTGTTTCATAAGCCCTGCTAGTTTTTTATCCTTTACCTTATATGATCTCCATGATCTTCATTCATTTGCACAATATATCCCAAATGTTTAAATTAGCTTACTTCTTCTAACTTTATTCCCTTCTATCACCTCGCCCATTCTTCCTTTCTTATCCCTTTGGTCTGAACCTTATTTATAACCTTTGTCTTTTCTACATTTAAATTCAAGTTTTTTCCTTGT
>NC_046659.1:127465980-127478747 GCF_010883055.1 Belonocnema kinseyi | reverse complement strand
AACGCGTTCTCGGGTTGCGGATAGAGGCTCCCTGTACCAAGGGCTTCTGCTGAATATGGTTACAAAACAACACCAAACATAGTTGCACTCGGACTTGACTACAGTATTAGGGGTGCGCAAAATGCATCAAATCTATGCTATCTCGATTACTCACTCCTGAAAGCCCGGATGAAGAAAGCACAAGAGAAAAATTTTCGTGAACAGCTCCTCGATAAGAGGATGCACGGTATCTTCCACAGAAATGTGAAGGATCAGTCAATTTCTTGTGAGCTAACGTTTGCTTTCCTTAAATCGCTTGGATTGAAGTCTGGTACGGAGGGTTTCATTTTTGCATGCCAAGACGGTGTCATTTCCACCTTAACATACCGTCGCCACATTCTGAGTCAAGATATTCCTGATGATAGCTGCAGGGCGTGCCATGCACACCCCGAGCATTTAGCTCACATACTATCTAGTTGTCCAACTCATGCGGGTGCGACTCACATTCAAAGGTACAATGCGGCACTAAGAGTGTTTTATTACCATCTCTGTCACTCTTACGGCATTAACCTTAATATCGCTCCTCTAAGTGCTCCTAGGGAAATCGAGTCAATTGTCGAGAATGGGAAGTGCCGCTTATACTGGAACTTTATATTCTCGGCAATTGTTTCTGTTACTCACTCGAGGCCTGACATGGTTCTTCTTGACTTCGAGAAGCGAACCATGTTCGTTATCGATTTTGCGGCACCAGCTGACAAAAACATCATAACCAAGGAGAATGAAAAGAAAGAGAGGTATAGAGACCTTATAAGGGAGTTGCAACGATTCTACCCGGAATATTCTATTGAACTAATCGTCCTTATCATCGGCGTTCTTGGAGGTGCCAAGCTTTCACTCGGTAATGGCCTAAAAAGCATCCCTACTTGTCAACAATGTGGTAAAACACTTGCGGGAAAAATGCAGAAGGCGGTAGTCCTTGGGTCGCTCCGTGTTCTTAGGGTGCACGAGGCTTTTGCTGGATCGTCGTATTGATTCCGTTGCAGACTGTAACCACCTATCTGATGGTCGTGAGACGTGGTTGTGGCTAAAATTTTACCGCGTTTTCGCTGGGAGCGGGTGCAATTTTCCAGATTAGCACCCGCTCCTAGCGAAATCCTGCAGTTGTCCTCATGACAAATTTTCAAATATATATATATATATTTTTATTTTTCAGTGAAAATTGTAGTTTAATGCTTTTATGTTATGGTTCATGAACAGATAAATTAATTGTTTGGTGACTGAATTGCTCACTATACTTCATTACATGAGGATTTAATTTTTTTAAATATATATATATATATATATATATATATATTTATCAATTACTGACTTGAAGGTTATGTAATTAAATATTGACTACAATTTGTGTTATGAAAGTACATTGATGTTAAAAATACATTTTATTAATTAAACTATTTATTTAAATTTTTATTATGTTAGGAAATGAGTATCTAAATTTGATTTCGAAATGAACAGAACATATATATTTTAATTTTTTCTTGAATAATTTAAAATATTATCAATAATAATTAAAATTTTCAAAAAATTACAAAGTGAAATTTATTTAAATTATGTATTGAAAATAATTATTGAATGTTTTTCATGATATCTACAGATTATTCAATTATAAACCGATTATTTTGTTCATAATATAAAATTTCATTCAAACTAAATATACTTTACCTATATCAATCAACATAAATTGATTGAATATGAATATGAGGGGTAGAATAGAAGCTTATTTCTATTTAATCTTTCTCTATTAAAATTTAATAGTTTCCAAAATATTTATGAAGTTATGAAATGAGTATCTGAATTCAATTTTTAAAATTGTACGTACATGTGTAATATATCGTTTTGATATATTTATGAAAGAATATTAACCATTTTTTTACACAAATAGTGAGTGAAAGCTATTTGCATGTTTTAATGCAAATAATTATTTGTTGATTTTTATGTTGTAAACTAGTTGATTAATTACTAGCTGTTTTTTTCCGAATATTAAACTATATAAAAATTGAATGGTCTGTCATGTAGGTTTAGAGGGGGGAGGGATTGATTAGAGTACATAACATTTTCAATTGCCGAAAAAAGTTATCTTGCGGAAAATCTCTAAAATATACAACACATTGTTGTTGCAAACCTAAATAGTTGTGACAAGGGGTGAAAAAAACTGTCAGGCACATTTATTAAAGTCCAAAGTAAAGTCCTAAGTAAAAATCTAAAGTAAAGTAAAGTCCTAAAAAGTACAATATTTTTTACAACCTTCTATGTTGCATACTTTTAAAAATTATCCAAGCATTGGAATTTTTGCCTAATCAAGAAATTTCATGATGATGGTTTCGAAAAAATATATTTTATATCTAGCAGAAATTTGGACTGACCTATTAAATGTTTTTTTCCTTTCTTTTGAAAATTTTCTAAATGTTAAAAAGCATTTAACTCTTCGGAGTTTTATCGAATTTCAAAATGTCAGTAGGATAATTTGCAAGTCTTTTTGCAGCGAACTAGAAAATTTTACATAAAAATTTGACATGAATTTGAAAATTTAAAGAAAATGTTTATTTTTTTTTTATTTTGAGATGCTCTGAATTTTTTAATTTTTTGGAAATGTCTGCTGAAAGAACAAGGTGCACTATCATGGGTCTAGATGTAAAAAAATCGAGCTTGAAATGACCTTGAAGGCCAGATTATCCACAGGGAGAACTATTTTATATCTCTAATATTTAAACATTGCATAATATAAGTTTAACCATCTCGCCATAAATATTACTCAAAATTAAAACTTTTGCATTTTGAATTTGGTCACTGTACCTGACCTCTTTCTACATACTGGTCCACATTGAAGAGCTTTTATGAACTTTTCTAGCGCAAATCTTGAAACAGAAAGGAGCGTTGTGACTTACTAATTTACAGCCCAAACACCTAACTTTAAACAGTAAAATTGTTTTTCCTGCATTTATTTGTCCATTCGAGTCGAGAGGCGTCAGATCAGGCGATCTAGTACGCTACTCGATTTCACCCCTTCTTCCAATCCACCTTTGAGGGAACTGAGTATCCAAATATGCTTGAACCTCCCTACAGTAATGAGCTGCTGCTCCATCCTGCTGGAACCACATATTTTTAAAATTATCGCCTGTATTCTACCTTATTCTTGGTACAATTTGGTTTCTGAGAAGCTCTAACATCCAATCAGGATTTGTGTCGGACCAATATTTACAATTTTGCCTGTTTACTTCACCGTTTAAAGGGAAAGCAGATTCATCTCAAAATACGGTATTGTACAAGAAAAGAGGATCTCTATCAATTCAGTCCATCATTATTTCACAAAATTTAGCCCAACGATCAAGATCGTCTTCATTGAGCTGTTGTACCAGATGAACTTTGTAAGGATGAAAATAAATGCTTTTTACAATATTTCGCACTGTCTCAGGAGCAGCTTAACGCTCATCACTAGCTGGACGTAAACTAACGTGTGACTTTTCAACAAATGCTTAAGCTATGTCCATCTGCATCTTCTCAGATCCTGCAGATTTTGGCAGACCAGTTCTCCGAAGGTCCTTGGTAGATCCATGATTCATAAAGCGCCTTACAGTTATTTCAAGTGTTGATTTTGAGACAGGATTTAACTCTTCTCCATTACGAAAAGTGTGATTAAAAAGAAAACGAACTTGATCATAAGATCAGACTCGATCTCCCCAACCACGGATCATCAATACAGATACCCTCTCTCGTTCCGAAAGTTTAGCTTGCGCCATAATAATCTTTTAGCGAAAGATAATAAGTATGTACTCGCAATAGGTAAATTTAGTTTCGATTTGTAATATTCGTATGGAAAAATGGTATAGGACTTATGGTATGGCCTTAGGTATTGACTTAGGTATTAAAAACGGTATAGGACTCTATAAAGCTTCTGGGAGGAACAGAACTCACCCCCGAACACCTGGAACTTTTAATGAAAAATTTCCTTATGATTTTACAATATTCAAAACGCTGTAACCAAGATCAATACAGAGCTCACCAATGAATTTTTCGTTGAAATTTACTTTAGGAATTACACTGACCTATTAGAAAACTTTGTTAATTTCAAATAACCTCTAACTGACCTTGAAAGTTACAATTGACCTATGACTTGGGTACGTACCTGAACGTAGAAGCTGGAGCGCGTGGACTAAGGTCAGGCTTCGCTTAACGCGTTGAGCGAACTGAGCCTGATACCAGGACGGTTGTTTCCGTTTCCACCGGACAATCATGAGTAGGGACAATACGTTATAAGCTTAGGCGGGTGCAAACCCTAATATAAAAGTAATGGCTGATCATAAGGCCAAAAGGAGAATGCATCAAATCATCAAAAAAATAAGCTGGGCAAGACAGTCCGTGTCCCATACTCCGTTTGCGATTGACTAAATAAAATCTAGCAGTAATTTTACCGCTAAGGTCCCACAGTTGTCACATACTTAACAAGTCAAAGTTGCTGATCTTCAGTCAGCATATCATTAAAACACAATGGGTACTGCATGAGACTAGGATAGGTCTAACACCGTCCAAAAATGTCACCTTTTCGAGAGGACTCATTCAGGGCGAAATAATAAGTTTACTCCTCTATCTTGCCTCAAACGATTGTCACTTTCTCTTGCACTTCGCTATTCCGAAGGGCACTTCTGCAGCAAACTTGGAAATCAAAGCTACAAGTATTTTAAGTTAATAATCAAAAGATTTATGCTAAAAATAAATAGCAAATACATCTGGCTCTAGGGATTGTCGAAAAATACACTCATGAGATTGGAATAGAATTTGGATTAGAGAACTGCACGAACATTCATTAAAGCGAGAAAAACTTAATCGCTTCTCTGGTCACCTTGAGCTCGTCGACAGAAGTGCTATACCACACCTTGATGCCGAAAAGACGTATACATATACATACCTAAGCATGCCACAGAGACGCATTCAGTACGTGACATCTATAAGAAAATGACTTGGAACAAAGATGCACCATGAATGTCTACAAAACAGGATCATTCTTGTTACAGCAAATACAGTACCAAATGGACAAGACCCTCTTCTTAAAGTGACCAGGAAGCACGGAGAAGTAGACAAAGGAGAGTTTCTGTACAAGACAGCAGAGGTGACTGCTGAAAAACTCGGCCTTCACTTCATTATCAGGCGTGAGCAAAATACATAGATTCGTTCCCATCTCGAGTACTTTCTATTTCGTATTATTTATACATACTATTTTTATATTTAGGAGCTCACCTTGGAAGATATAGAAAACGAAAATCTAATTGAAGCTAAAGGCATACGTGCTAGGGATAATGGACATCAAGTATTGGATCAACTAGAACCACACTTGGAGATTAATCAGGATGATATGAATAGCGAAATGGAAGAAAAATTACAGCACCTCAAACAAAATTTTGATCTGGTTGCACTAATAGAACGGCTAACTAGCTCTTGTATACTGTGAACATGTGGGAACCATTGAAACGTTAGGTAGCAGAACTAGGCCTTCAAATGCAGTATTTGTCCCAGGAAGAAATTCAGGTCTAACATAAAAGATCACAATCAGTAAAGTAAGTTTCAATTTGGATCGATTGACTCAATATAAAAACTAATTAGAACCAGAAAGCTGTGAAACATGTGACTAAAACCATCCTTCCTTGTTACATCGAAACATTAACATCACAAATAATGGATGAGATTATAGGCTCCCCACCACAGAGACTCGATGGTTTTACTGCTATACTTTGTCAGTAAAAGAAAATTAGTCAAAGAAGGAAACAAAATGAAATCTTTCAAGCATATGAAAAGAGGTTTTATCGTGAACCAAGCTTAAATTGCAAGACATGTCTGACTATTGTTCGGGTGTTGAAGGAAGAACGAATAGAAGCAATTTAGGCGCTGCATGGCCCCAAAAAGAAACGAAAAAAGCTAGCGATTACCCTGAATTGGAGCAAACAAACAATACAGCTTTAGATGTTTCAGCGGATTTAAAAAGAGTGAATAACTAGACAGCTCCAGGCCCGAAATTGGTAAACAACTTCTGGTATAAGTACCAGACGAGTGTACATCCTGCGTTGACAAGGTGTTTTCAGGAGATCATCGAACACCGAATTCTGATTCGTGATTGGGATCCAAGACTGTCTGGTTAGCACTATACGTTATGGCAATCACTTGTTACATTACGACGTGGTTGATGGATGCCGACTATGTGGAGATACCATAATCAACTCCATGGTATTTTTTACTGTGAAGCCTCTTAATAGGACTCCTCTTAAGACTGTAGGAAACATTTATCTCGAAAGCGCTACCCCCAACCAACGTTCTTCAAACCTCGAGATTTTTGTATGTTCTGCCTCTGAATAAGTCGCTCTTTGCTGCATATAATATATGCGGTACTGTTAAAACCATATACGTTAGAGTGGTCCAAAAATATTTCTCAACATTTTTTCTACATTACAATTTTTTAAAAATTGAACTTATAGTTCGATAATTGATCGAAACATAGACATATTTATTTTCGTCGCGAGCGCCCTGTTGAGAGGCAAAGCTTCGAAATATCCCCCGGTCAAGGCCGAGTGTAAAAGGCAGGGGCAACGTTCTAGCACAGCAGAGGAGAAGGCGCCCTACTAAGAGGCTTGACTGCATTTAAATTTAGAATCATGCTACTGTTTTAAAGATTAAAATGTCTGGATATGTAGGCTCAATTTTTTTTAGCAGAATTAACTAATAATACATTTTCAGAGTTACTATTTCGCTGCAACTAAAATTAATCTTGAAAGTGTGAAATGTTCCCTGGCAGTTTTGCAGTTCTGCAGGAAGAACACAAATTTCTACGTTACAAGTTTTCTGTAAAAACAAAAAATTATGTAAATATTAAAAACAAAAGTCTCATCCTGTATTTCTTGTTTCAGAATTAAGTTTACAGTCCAAGCGTTTTCTTGATCGAGGCCCTAATCCCGGTTCCCATCTCTGTGGACCCTCTTCTTCACCTGGAAGTCATCGGGAAGGAACGACTCATTCTCTTGCCAATACTCATCTATCTGCCACTTCTCAATCACCTCCCGAAACAACTATTCGTGCACGGTCGAAGTCTCCGACTCTCAGGCAAAAATTTTGCGGCCTACTTGGTTACAGTTTTGAAGATCTTGAATTGATTCGACTTGTCCCTCACAATAATCCGCATCGGATATTCGAACTCCGAAGATATGTGTTTCCTATAGATAAAGCAATTGGACTAAAAACAAGGAAGCGTGCCCTGAATCCCATGCCAACCGGAGAACAAATTGTATTGTCAACCTCCAATGGCGATGTCTGCGCAATATTAGAAAAAACCCCGAGCAAACACACCATTCTTCGTGGAATATGTACATTTGCTTCTGAGGAACCAAAAAGAGTGAAAATAAAGATAAATAGCGGCGCGGTTGAGGAGTTGACCGCAGAACAAATCGCGGACTGCCCAGTATCCTCGAAAAAACTAGTCGCAAAGAGTTATGGAATATTACGTGTGTACACCACAATTCTTCATAACATTAATAGAATTTATAAAAAAGAATTTGACGGGCAGACCTAGAGTTTGGGCTCAGCCTTTTTGCTAACCTGCATTTTGGGACATACTTTTTAAAATTATTTTTCAAGAAAAATATTTTATATTCAAAATTACATTTTTTCATTTCAACAAAGTTCAAGAAAATCTATCAAATTAAATTATCACAAATTTCATATTACTTAATATCGTTTCATATAAAATTAGCGTTGTTTCGACTTCTTTATGTTAATTTCACTAGATAAATTTGTTAACTATGAAATCATTGAGTTTACAATGCATAATTCTAAAATCGTTTAGATACTAAATTTTGCATTTTTGCCCGCAGCTTTCAATTTAAGTAATTTAAAAACGTTGTCTCGACAACTTAAAAGAAACAACAAAAATGGAATTTTCTATTTTTTATTTTAGGATTAAGTTCACAGTCCAAGGGTTTTTCTGATAGTGACCCTAATCCTGGCCTTTGTCCCGGTGGACCCTCTTCCTCATCTTCTGGCAGACATTTTCCAGAAACGACTCATTCGATTGCCACGTCTGATTATTCTGCCAGGTCTCCACCATCTGGCGAACTACATCTTCGTGACAGGTCTCCATCTCCAACTCTCAGGATAACATTTTCAAGAATACTGGGATATAGATTTGAAGAACTTAAATATATTCGACTTATTCCCTACGACTATCCGAATCGGATATTCAAACTCCGAAGATACGCTTTTCCTCAAGATGAATCAATTGGATTGAAAACAAGATATGGTGTCCTGAATTCCATGCCAACCGGAGAACAACTCGTATTAGCAAGCTCTAATGGCGACGTCTGTGCAATCTTTTTAAAAACGTCAAGCTGCAACACATGTCTTCGCCCAATATTGTCCTACATACATGGAATCTTAAAGCGAATGAAAATAAAAATGGATAGCGGCACAGTTGAAGAAATGACGACAGAAGAAATCGCAGAATGTCCAGTAACCTCCTCGGGACTGATCAAAAAGAATTATAGAGTATTTCGTCTGTAAACCACAACCGGTTAATTTTTACTTATTTTGTTACAAATTTGACCTTTGGTTTATATTGTAATCGTGTAATATAAAAATATTAATTTTTGACGAAAAAATCCACAACCAATGGTCAAAGAAGGCTGGCTAAGGAACTTCATACTTTTGTAGCCCCAAAGAGCAGAAAATTTACGTAGAGGCATAATGTTTGATTAAAAAAAAAATGTTTAATAAATTACAAAAGAGAAAAACCATATAAAAATGAAATTATAAGCAATTAGGTAACAAATTTTAAGGTTTAGACTTACATATTTCTTGAGTTTTCTGCGAGATAAAAAGAAAATTGACTTACCGTATGATGTATTAATGGGGATAAAACAAAAAAATTATAAGCACCGAAAACCAAGATGGAATTTCATCGTAGTATTACTCGCTATTTTAGTTTTTTATTGCGTCAAAGTTCACCTAATTTTGCTTAATGATGATAACTTTGGGAGAGGTTTTTGCTTCATCAATCCTACATAATCTTTAATGTCACGAACCTTGCCTTATTCGAAGAATTGATTAAAACATACTTATTGCATTATGATCATATCAAATTTATTTTAAAAATGCAGAATAAACTTAAATCGTTCTACTTTTTTTCGTATCCTGCATAATTTGACTACAAAATGGTATTTTTTATTATGTTTTGTGAAATCAAAATTTTTATTTTCGATTTCTCATGAAAATCCAAAAATTACCACTTACCACTCAGTGACGAAAACTCTACAGTGTCAAAGGCAAGCACAAAAAAGATTTCCTCGCACGAGGCTCCAACGATCAACGCGATGGCCGTGTATCAGCCAAAGGGAGTTTGAGGCAAATTAAAAGAGGGTTTTGACATTTAGCGCTCTTCATGATCATCCAGAGAAGTGAAACGAGCGCGAAATTCGAAATGTGTAGTTTATGAGAAAGAAAAGAAGGAGCATATTTTATTCGAATATTCATTAGAAGAATATAAATAAAATAAAAAATAAGTATATTCTTTTACCATTTGTACAGTATATACGCATAGTATATAAGAATGAATTAAATTGATGAGAAAATAGCTAAATGAAAAGAATCAAATGAATGGAAATAATTACGGTGGGACTACTATTTCGTTGAAAATGTAGCAATTTCAAAAAAACAATTATTTCTGGTTGAAAATTCGTCTTAGGTGGTAAAATGTTGACCTAAACTGAAAATCTAACTATTTCACTTTTTATGAAAAACAATTTTTTTTATACTAATTGTTTTATTTCATTTTGAATTGAAAATTAATGTCCCTAATGACAATTGAACAACTTCAAATCGATATTTATATGTTTTACATAAAATTTTATCTTTTTCGATGAACATTTATTGTAGGTTAGGTTTATAGTAGATGGAGATTTTCTTTAGGAATTCAAATATTTGGTTGACATTTCATGTCTGTTGTTTAATTAAATTTAGATTTAAATTGAATTAAAATTTTCACGATATAGAGGTGATTTGCAGAAGAGGTGGGTGTTATATAATAAGAATCAATTCACATTAATATTCAGGTACATTTATTACTCTTCTGACAGAGAATCTTTGAATCCTTTCTTCGTTGAAATTTAAATACTTTTTATTCTAATTTTTATTTTCCATTACAAAATTCATCTCTTTTTAGTAAACATTTTATTCTTGTTGGAATAAAACGCAATTTACTGGTTCAAAAGTGATCAATTTTATTGAGAACTTTTTAGTGGTCGAACATTGCATTTTAATCTAACAAACATGACATTTTTACTAAAAAGAGATTAACTTTGAAAGGGAAAATAAAAATAAAAAATATTTAAATTCCATTTGGAAAAAAAAACATTTCAGTGGCATTTTAAGCAGGGAAATATAAATTTTCAACCATTCGACAAATTTCTATAAAAGCCTGTAGGTTTTAAGCGAAAAGAATAAGTTCTTGATAAAATTGTTTACTTTTGAACTAGTAAATTACATTATAATTCCAGACACATGCAATTTTTACTACAATTGCATTATTAATGAGGTAGACTAAACAGTACAGAAAGAAAATTCAGAAATGTAAATTCGTTTCTACTCACGTATCTCTTCCAGATTATCTGCAGTTTCACCATAATCCACAACACTTGGTTCGGGAACATTTTAAAAAAATGAATAAGGCTTTAGTACCCCTGGAAGACCAAAGGAACCGAATGGAGCCTCTACAAAGTACCCATAAAGACCCAATTGGGTCCCCATTCGGTTCCTTTTTCAAAAACTCAAAAAACAGAAAAATCAACTTTTAAACTGTTCAAATTCGGATTCCATGATAAACTTTCTATGGGAAACTCATGGAGTAATCGCAATACTTTTTTCTGCAGCGGTAAAAAGTTAAAAAAATATATACGACCTATAACGCCTATTGACCCAATGAGGTCTTTACGGGTACGTTGTAGAGACTCCATTCGGTTCCTACAGTTCGCCAGGGACATCGTGCACATCATCTTAAAGCAGATCAAATAAAGAGAAGCACGAAGATACCAGTGGGACCTTTCTGTACATTTATCTTAGGATGTTATACCTCTTTTATTAAGTGCACTGTCACTCACGGAAATGTTTATGGTTGGTTCTGAAACACTTTCACATCTTGTATTAATCTCCCGCTTCGCGCTCGATTATGCATGTACCTCGCGCTCCGCGCTCGACCTTTACATTTTCGCACATTCTTGCGCAAACATTTCAAAATTATGACTCAAAACATCCACAACTGTAATTTTGTGATTGTGAATTCTCTTTTTAAAAAAAATCTTAGCTCGAGAGTTTGTGCGCACCTACGGCACGCGATTGAGGGCAATCTCACTCCGCGCTTAGTCTTTGCATTCCTTCCGCATTCGGGCACATACCTTTTAAAATCAAAGGTGAATGGACCGACAACTTTAATTTTGTGATTTTGAACTCTATTTGGCTTTAAGGAACACATTCTTATCACGTATCTCGTACTTCACACTCGATTTTGTTCAACCTGTCAACTTTTCTACATTATAAACAACACTTTTATATCAATCATAATACATTTTTTATGTAACTCTGCCAGGGATTACTTATTAAAAAATTGAAAAATAAAAAGCAGATTGTATTTATCATAACTATTTTTGTATTTACTTTTCGAATGACGTCTTAAAATTGATTATCCGGGGCTGATCAAATGCCAGTTTGGAAATCAGATGCAGATATAGCAATTCCGAATATAAAATAATTTTTTAAAAATTGGAATAAATATTGCTAAAATTGCTTCGAGATTTTTTTTTGCTCACCGATACCATCAAAATTACTTGAAAATGATTTTATGGGCTGATTAAAGGCCAGTTTGGAAATCAGATACAGATATAGCAAGTTAGAAAATAGAATAATTTAAAAAAAAATTGAAATGAAAATATCGGCCTAAAATTTGTCTTCTAAATTTAATACTGATACAATTTTAACACCGAGTCTCTAATTTAATTTAATGGTTAATCAAATCAAATTTCGAGATGAGGACGAGAGAAAACATTTTCTAAAATAAAAATAATACCTAAAAATTATATTAATTAAACTCCGGGCAAGTGACATTGCTTAGAGATATCTTTTTGATACGCCTATACCATCGAAATAACTCAAACTATTAATTTTAGGCTTATGAATCCCCAATCTTGTGATCAGGTCCAGAGATAAGCATTTTTCAAGAATGTTTATTGAAACACAACAAGCCGAAATGCACTATAATTCCATCTGCATTTCCTGATGTGTATTTCTCCTAGGATCGAGCTGTGAAAAAAAACAATGGTAATCTATTATTAAATTCAGAAATAATGTTTAACTTATTAAACTGATTATTAAGTAATGATTGTTGAATTGGCAATAAGCAATTATTATTTAAATTATTAACATACCTTTTTTGCCGCAAATAAGCGTTTAACACAATTTACTCTTCGCCCACTGGAAGCGCGAAATATTATTACTATTTTATAGTATTTGTCACTCAACAGACATTCCATAATTTTATTGGCACAGAAAATAATTGATGTTTATTTCTCAGTTCACATGCCTCACTTCATTATTAATTAAACACTTTTATTATTTGTAATTACTATGTAACATAACCTATATTGTTTTGACACTTGTATGCATTTGAAGTTTCGAACGCAACCATGGAAACTATGATAAACTTAATC
>NC_046659.1:127458939-127465880 GCF_010883055.1 Belonocnema kinseyi | reverse complement strand
TTTCCTAAACATTTTAGTTATTAATAACCTTTAATACGTACTTGTTCAAAAAGGAGGCCCGTGCATATGATTTAATTGCAACAAGTGCGAAGTTGGCCGCCCGAGCGAAGCGAGGGTTGCCTTCACACGAGTTGCGATCTTTTGGTCAAATTCCTAGTAATGAAAATTATTTTTCATAGAAAATCTATTGAAAATTCGAGTTAAGGTACCTGTAGACCCTATCTACCTACGTGTCTACTCTAGAGCTGAAAAAAAGTTTCATCCCTAGGGATGTAAACATGTTGTTTGAGCCCGCTCTACACCTACCGAAACTCGAAAACAAAATATTTCAACCCTAGGGATGCAAACACCGTATTTAAACCCTCTCTACATGTATCGAAATGCGAAGTTTCAATAGATACGCTATGGAAAAAATTAAATTCAGTTACTCATTTCAAAACATCATCATCATTTCGAAAAACTATATAATTGTAATAGAAATACCTTTAATAGAAATAAACCAGAAATATACGACTTATATTCAATATAAATGTACTCAATCTTCATGTAATTGAATATTGAATGAAAATTAATCAACTAATAATATGTAATTAATTTGTTTATGAGAAAAAAGACCTGAACTATAATTTGCATTTATAAATTGATATAAGTTTCCATATAGGTCTTTTTTTTTTAATTTTTTACTTTCATTTCTGAAAATCTGATTGCTTGGCAACTTTTGATACCTGTCACAGAAAAAAATGAAAACATGTTTAGAAAATTGGAATCAAATACTTATTTCACAACATCAGAATCCTTTACACAATTATGCAATTTAATATTCTAAAAACATTCATCAGCTATTAACCAATTTAACATTTCATAAAATAAGTATAATTAAACTATAATTACATTGAAAATATTTAAATTATTTTTACTTCATATATTTTTTAATTTGAAGTTTTATTTGTCAGTTCTTGTAAGATCAGTTGAAAATTAATTGATCAGTTCACAACATAAGAAGCGATAAACATTTATTTTCCTTGGAACTTTAAAATAATGCTTACATTTATATTCACCTTTAAATTTATAGCAGAATTTATATATATATATATATATAATTTATTAATTACCTTGTGAGATCATTTAAAAAAAATTAAAGTATTTATATACATATAAGTATGAAAATTTAAATCTGACTCGCATTTCATAACATCACAAGAATCATAAAAATTCATATAATTGTGATAGAAGCGTTTAAAATAAGGAATAAACTTCTGTACTGAAGCTATTGGCTAATATTTAAACACATAATCTGAAATTAATTAATCAATTGAGGCTTTTTAGCTACAAACTATTTAAACTCAATGTTTATGTTCTTAGATATTGTGAACAAAAGTAATCAGCTGATAATGAATTAAACATTTCATAATATTAAAGCCTGAAACAATTATCTTTATTCAAGCAATCTAATTATTATTTTTACTTTGTATATTTATGAAACTTACTCAATTTATTAAAATTTTAATTATGAATAACCTTTTGTGCCAATTTTCCATAAAAATAAAATACATTTACATATAATTTTGAAGTTTGAATTCAGATACCCAGTTCACCACAGCAAAAACATTTCAAAATTCAAAACCCCAAAAAATAATAAAAATATAATGTTTTTCGCTTATTTCAGTAAATATTAAAATTATACAAAAAATCTTCAAACAAAGAAATAAATTAGATTACACACAACGCCCTTTCCATAGAAACAACTTCGGTCAGACACGATCTTCTTTCCAACGTGTCATGACGACCGGAAAGGCACAGAAAAACATGAATTTTTTATAGTTTGTGGGTTATGAACTTAAAAATCAAATTTTGGGTTGTTTGCACCATCATATTTATGATCAGCGCTTCAAAATACATAGTTATACGACTTATGCTCATATTTATAGATTCATGCTTTAAGGTGCTGGAAACTTTCATTATTAATTACCTTTTAAGCTAATTCCAGAAAAAAATAAAATACATATACACTGGAAGAAAAAGTTGCAATTCAAGTATACATGGATATATTAAATTTCGTATATGTTCACGAAATTTATCACATTTTGTAATTTCAGTATACTTACGTATACTAAATTTTGTTTACAAAGTTATTTGTATACTAAAATTTATTAAGTGCTCAGTAAGTTTCTTCTACATATATGAATTTTATAGTTTCTTTATACTTGGCTCACACTGTAAAAAATATTTGCAATTTTAGTATACATGGGTATATTAAATTTCGTATATGTTAACTAAATGCATTGCATTTTGTAATTTTAGCAGCCAATTCACCTGTTGATTCACGAGGAATCACCTAATCCACAACGAAAACGAGCCTCCAATTCAGGTAAATGATTTAAATAATGCTGTGTCATTTCAACTATTTTGTTTACAATTACAATACAATACCTCCGAGAATCACTGTTAAAACCGGAAAATACTGAAGAATTCGCTGAAAAAACAATTTGGATAGAAAAATAGACTGAATGTTTTAAAATTACTGACTTTAAATTAAGTACGAAAACTTCCCTTACCTCAGTATTTCATTGCAAAATTCAATTAATTTCAATAGAGCTCGAGAGAAACTGTACACAATATTTTACAAATCGAAAAATCTTTTCATTTATATATACTTTTATGTATTTCTTTTATTTTGACTCAGCATTTCAAAATACATAGTAAATGATAGGTCTCGTCTCTGGAACCAAAGACTTTTTTCGTGTGTCAGTGTAATTGTAATTCTTAATAAATAATATTTATTATAATACCTATAATTCTATTAATAAATAATATTTGTAAAAAAAGCATCACTAATCACTTTACTATCCTTTAATTTTTATATGCACATTTATATCCCTTCGGAAATAGTTTAAAAAAATTTCATTTCAATCTTACAAGGAAAACAAATAATACAAATTTTTATTGATATTAATTGTTTTCCTTATACTTGAAGTCAAAAATTTGTATGAAAACTTTTTTCGAAAGCATGAAAAAATTTTTCCAGGTCTCTGCCATTAGGTTACATATACTAAAATTAGTATATGTAATACGTATTTATTAGTATATGTGTAACGTACAATAAATTTACTATAAGCGTGTACTCCATTTAGCATACGCGTGTCCTAAATTTGTTATATGCGTATACTAAATTTCGTATACATGTATACTGAGTTTAGTATATGCGTAAACAAAATTTCATATGCGTGTATACTAAATTCAGTATATACATATACTAAATCTAGTGTACGCTGATATACTAAATTTAATTTCGTGTTGTGCATTCTTGCTTCCATTACATGTATACTAAATCTTGCGCAGATTTTACTAACAGTGCACACTTGGCTCACATACATTTTTGTTGAGTTTTTGTGCTTAATATATACCAATTTTTTCCTTTATAAGGTATGTCAAGTGTATTAATTTATAAACGCGAATGCAGCTTTACTGTGCGCAGATTTTTCTAACACTGTACGTATAATTTTCAAAACTAAATTCAGATACTAATTTCAAAACATCTCAATTATTTAAAAGAATTATATAATTTTAAAGGAGGTATGTCAACCCAATGAGACCCACTGAAAACCTTAGTTCCCAAAACAGCGTTAAAAATCCATAACTTTGCACAAAATTAATACAAAAAAAACTCGGGTATTGAAGGTTTGAAGAAAATATAAATTTCTTTATAGCGAGAATGGGCAAATAGCCAATTACATAACCTTAAGGGCATGTGATACTTAGAAAATTGTCGATTTTACCAGTTTTAGATTCCCCCGGTTTTTTTTCTAGAATGATAAATATTTTGCCTTAAGAATTTGGGAAATGATAGCGCACATGCTAACGAACGTTCCCAAACACTTTTTCGTGGGTTAATTCAAAAAAGTTTTAATTTAGAAAAATGTGATTAATTTGCATAGCGCTTAGGAATTAGTATCGATTTTTTCAGTGTTAGATTCCCCCGGCTTTTTTCCTAGGATAAGAAATATTTAGTCGTCAAAATCTGGGAAATGATAGCGAACATGATAACGGACGTCCCCGCACATTTTTTGTTTGTTTATTTTTCCAAAAAATTTTGATTTTGCTAAGAACGTGTGTATTTTTTGAGGTTATGCGTGTTACAATTCTCCCGAGCGTTACTTCCAAACTACACAATATTTTTGGCCGAAAACTTTGGACCTACAAATAAAACTAATCTCCCGGAACTAACCTTGTTTGCAGGCAATTAAAAAAGTTTATTTCATCAATAATTTTCAAATGATCGGAAAGGCAGTGATAAAAAACGACGTAACCTCAAACTAATTAATAAAATTGTTATTTAGCACAATACATTTTTTGTTATTATCCCTCAAAAAATAGTCCGGGGACGTCCGTTATGATATTTTATAGCATCTCCGAATTCAGTTTTTAAAAATTTTCATTTTTGTGGAAAAAAGCCGGGGGAACTGTACCCGATTGACCACACGACGAAGTATCACATGCCCTTAATGTAAGTAATCAATTAATGTTCCCTGATAGAAAGCAATTGAAATGCAATCCTTATGCAGTTTTATTTATTCGAAAAAGATTATTCCTTCAATAGTTAATTAAACATTTTATAACTTAGGAAGAAATAAAATCATTTCCATTGAAAGATTGAAATAATAATTTTTGTCTTATATTCTTCTTAAAATTTAAAGTATTAATAATCTTTTAAACGAATTACATAAGAACTCGAAACATATTCACATACAATTTTGAAGATTAAATTCTAATAATTATTTTATTGTGAACGTTTAAAAAAATTTAATTAGGATTAATTTTATTTTACCATGAGAACAAAATTGACGTATTATCAGTACTGTTACGTGTTTTTATAGTTGTGTTCTTACGCATGCAGAAAATTCAAGTTTTCACGACGGTTGGTACGGAAAAAACTTCTCTGTGCTCTGCATATCATAAACAAATTCTAATTTCGCCAACACCTAAAAGAATATTAACCTAAATAATGGACATATCATGTTAGTATATTCACCAATAGAATTCAGGATAAAAGCCAAGCATAATAGCAGCGTACAGGCAATCGTCGCCATTGCTAAGTAGAAGACAAACAGATTAATGCAGTAACTAGAAATTTTTTTGATAAAGTAACTGATAAATATTTCGCTGCTTTATTAGGTTACCAAATCTATGCTATAAACGTTATCTTTTAAACTGAATACGTCACTTTGACCTTCTGAATATTTACATTTGATAAGAGTATGTTTTATAGAAAATAATTGCGTTTCACATTTCTGTGAAACTAATGTCACCATCTATGTAATATTATATAACTAGCCTTTAAAGTGTCAGAAATTCAAAAGGTATTGGGGAAGAATTTATTCTTTTATAGGTTTGTTCTAGTGTTTAAGAATCTACTCAGAAAAAAAGAGGTCATCTTTAACAAAAGCATCGTTCTCTAAATTCGATTTTCAATTACTACTGAAACTCGAAATATATTGTGCTAAAATTCCTAAATGCTAACAGAAATATTAGTTTCCGTGACGTAAAAAACGACACAGCTGCTGGAGAATAAATTTAAAGTCTTTTGCAAAGTATAATTTTAATAAAATGGAGAAGTAACAATCTTCGTTTTCAGGATAACTCTGAATTTGAAAATTCTGTCCACTGGTGTGCACAGTATTGAAAAAATGAACACCTCATTTAAATAACTTTTTTCGATAAAAAGTAAATTCTCAGAGTTATAGAATTTTCAAAATTTTCGAAATCAATTGAAAATTAAAACTTCAAGCCAAACAACGCAAGATATAAAAAAAAGTCGAGATAAGAACAAAATTTCTTTCAAAGCCCTACAAGATCATTTCAAAAAATTTTTGGATGTTCTTGGAAAATCGAAAATGCAAATTTTGATTGCACAAAGATAATGAAAAATAAAAAATTCCATTTCGTAGTCAAACAATGCAAGGTACGCAAAAAGGTAAAACGATTTAAGTTTATTCTCCATGATTAAAACAAATTTCACATGCTCATAAAGCAATAAGTATGTTTTAATCAATTTTTCAAATAAGCCAATAAGTTTAAAGCTTTAAGTTTTGTTACTCAGTTGCATATCATTTTTTTATGTTTTTTTTTCTTTTGTAATTTATTAAACATTTTTTTAATATAAACATTATACTTCGGCGTAAATTTTCTGCTCTTTAGGGCTACAAAAAATGAAGTTCTTTAATCAGCATTTTTTTACCACCAGTTGTGGGTGTTACCATCAAAAATTAATATTTTCATACTACCGGATTAAAATATAAACCAAAGCTCAAATTTGTGATAAAAAAAGTAAAAATTAACCGTTTGTCATTAATTTTAGTTTAAAAATGTAATTATTTAAATTTATTCAATATAATGTAAATATAGAAAAATACTAAGAATAAAACTTCAACACTGCGCTTGATGGTGGTCAGAGATGTCCTAAGTTTTCGTTTATTTCTATTAAAGCATAATGAGTCAAAGAATCGGTCTTATCAGAAGTAAAAATGATAGAAGAAATAAAAAGAGGATAAAACAGTTCAAGCAAAAAAGATGTTAACAAAGGGGGATATATAAGTGAATGGGATAAGGATTATAAGGAAAAAAAGAGGCAGGTTAGAAAGGAATTAAGAAAATGAATAAAAGAAAAAATTATTGGAAAAGAATATAGGAGAAAAAAATTGTATACTGAGTTGTGTGCTTGAAAGAAAGAGAAAATATATAAAAGGTTTAAAAAAGAGGGGCACAAGCCTAGGATGGAAGAAGTTTGAAAGGTACTAAATATATAAAAAAAGAAGAAAAAGGGCAAACCTGGATGTTGAAATGGTAGAAAAAAAATACTCTTTCAGTTCTTAGAAGGAGTAGAGAGGACAGTCAGAAAACGAAGGAAATATGGCAAAGTAAATGAGGAGGAGGAAATGAGAAGA
>NC_046659.1:127455172-127458839 GCF_010883055.1 Belonocnema kinseyi | reverse complement strand
AAGCATGTTCGTTGCAGATACTTTGTTCCTCGCCGACAGTTTGGAAGACCAAATCTGTCGGATGGGATGTTTGTATCTGCTTCGGAGAGTATCCTTTATAGACGTCGCATCCTGAATGCGGCTCTGTGGCACGCCCAGGTATGTATGAGTCTCTCCAGCGCAAAGATGTCGTATGGCGCTTCTGTCAACGAGCTCAGGATCTTCAGGTTTCCTTAGTATATCGTTCGAAAATCCCCAGAGCTAGATGCAGTTGCTCTCTGTTTTTAGCATAGATCTCAGGATCGTCCAAGTAAAATACATGAGTGACCTTGTACTTTCCAGGCCATCGATAGGTCACGCTGGTAAAATGTTGCATCTTTGCAGACACGTCTATCGATGAGCAGGTTCTCCCGACATCCGGCTAATCCTTTCTTTGAGCCTCGTTGTTCATACATTTCTTGCCACACAGGTTCAATTGCTTGAAGAATCCTATCATTTAGGATAACTGTGAATATCTTATAAAGCGTGTTCAGACAAGTTATTGGACTGTAGTTCTTTGGATCAGCTAAGTTGCCTATTTTCGGCAGGAGTATTTTGCGCCCTTCCACCAACCACTCTGGAATCGGCTCTTCCGACTTAAAATATGAGGTGAAAATGCGGGCCAATTGCTGATGGGTCGAAGAAAACTTCATCCACCAGAAGGTTTTGATACAATCTGGTCCCGGTGCGGAATAGTTCTTCATCCCGAGATATGTCAGAGAGAAACTGTTGATTTTCTCTGACCCACCTCTCCCTCCGCTCTAGACTTCTCTTAGCGTCAGATAGTATCTGTATTCTCTCAACAATATGCTACCTGATGGTCAGCAGCTTTGAATTGTTAAGTGTGAGATAACGGGTCCGGATTGGTCGGCATTGTTGGCCGACCCATTGTCGGGAGCCCTGCGCGTTCTGTTGTTTTGAAACGCACTTACTACAAATACGTTTGGTGTTGTCATTGTTGTTCCCACGAGAAGCTGGGAAAGGGGTTCGTCCATCCTTGTAGAACCCCGCATTCAAGGATAAGGCTGCGTACTCTGAGAGGTCGCCCAGTATCCCAGAGTCACCGTTCTAGACACCTCACCTAGGTGCCATTCAGCTTTCGGCACGGTTTTCACACCTCCGCTTGGGGGTTAATTCCTTTAGGACAACCCCTGGACAATTGTCCGCAACTGCCTATTTATTTTTGTAACCATATTCATCAGAAACCCTTGGTACAGGAACCCTCTATCCGCAATCCGAGGACGCGTTCGGTGGCTTTGTCATAGGCCCTTCAGTTTGACTCTACAGGAATCAAAATATATAATATAAATATATTATATATACAATTATATATATATATCTGCAAGCGATGTTATGGCGAAGAAAATAAGAATCATATGCACGCATATGGCGTCATGTATATTTTTGGTATACAAAGATCAAATCACACACCAAAAATAAACATATTTATTTCACAATTTATTCAGGTCTATAAGAAAATGAAAATATTTAATACAGGAATCCAATTCTGAAGAAGTATAGAATTTTTTTTTGTGCGGGGAAATATTATGCATATTGTAGTATTAATAATTTAGAAAGTCTTGAGGTTAGAAATAGTAACCTTATCCTAATCTCAGAATATTGTTAACCTTCAAATTGATCTTCTTACGAGCAACTTAAATTCTTAAAAAAAAGTAAATAGTAAGGATTTGTTCTTTTGTACACATAAATTGTTAAAACTTTAATATTTTTTTATTTTTACTATTTATAATAATGACAGAAAAAAATTTTCCGCCATGTGAAAAATATGAGAAGTTTGCATTTCTTCATTTAAAACATTTCTAGAAAAAGGTAAAAAAAATATTTGGGTGCGTGCCTTGTCAACTGTTTTTTCCTTACTTTTATATTTGATATGCACTGATGAAATAGAGCTTAGTTTGGTTAAAGTCACTTTATTCTTCTTATTTTACTGTATATCTTTAAAAAGACAGCATCATTTCATAAGACTTAGAAATAAAAGTATCGAACGGTACTAATATGAGACCACAAGTGAGAAAGGAGATTCGTTCGTTTTAGATTCAATGTAACAGCATGAAATTATCCTATTCAAAAAGACAACATACAAAATATGCTACCAAAAAAGACGAGTTATCTAGTTTGTGCCGTACAAACACTTTCATTTTTTGTGCCATTAGGTAAATTCTTATAACAAAAGTCTTTTATGGGTCACTAAAATATTTCCGAGTTTATCGATGAAGAACTTCTTGAATTGCAGCGTTCATTTATAGCCTAGGGTTACAAACTTACGATTCTCATACAAGAAATTTTTAACAAATAGTTTGTAAGAATCACACGTGAGCATTTGTACTTTGATAATATCGTGAATTATAAAGTGGGCATAAAGTTATCTTCTTTCTGAAACATTAAGTTTGAAGCAATTTTGTACAAAGATTTTGAAATCAGCCAAAATATCCAAGTTTTAAAAATTAGGTTTGACCCTAAAGAGCACGAAAAATATAAATTTAACAGACCAAACAATTTTTTACTATGGTTATCATACATTTTGACCAGAATTATCTCCTATCTGATAGGATATAACGCGGCATTTGGCCATGAGAAGAATAATTAAACATACACACAGAGCAGGTTAAAAAACTAAACAATGTGGAATAATAGCTATTATTAGGATTTGTTTGATTTGTAATCAAGCATTTTAAAAAACCCTCTTATTTTACAGGATTTAAAGATTGTTTTAATGTTTTAGAGATTCAAAGAATGCTTTTTACATAATTTAGCTGGGACTTAAAATGGTCAAGATTTTGGCAATTATCTAATATTGAAAACTTATAACAAGCAATCGTAAAGGTATTAATTAAAGCGAATGTTAGATAAATTGTATCTTCTAATATGAAAATGTGCTCGAAAACGCTACGTCGATGTCAGTAGAGTGATTTATGTTGAGGACTTTGAGGCTAAAATTTGCTATGATATAAAAACCTAATATTATATCCACACCTAATACTCGTTGAAATTTCATAAAATTTTAAGTTAACACTCAAATTTTTCAAATCTTAAGCATCAGCAGCTTATATTTCAACCTGAAATGATTACAAACAAAATTTGTGAACTTTGATTGCCTGTTGGGTGAAATT
Organism: Belonocnema kinseyi; assembly: GCF_010883055.1. Taxonomy (NCBI): domain Eukaryota; kingdom Metazoa; phylum Arthropoda; class Insecta; order Hymenoptera; family Cynipidae; genus Belonocnema; species Belonocnema kinseyi. The sequence goes on along the minus strand of NC_046659.1, from coordinate 127,455,690 downwards.
ATTCTAAAATATGCGGCATAAATTCACTCTGTCAAGGGGCGTCTTTTTACTTCGGTTTATGTATGGTATATAGTTGACATTCAGGGGATCGGACAAGTGGAAATTGCGCAAACCAAAGTCTATCATAGCAATTCCGAAAACAAAGAATAAGCAAAAAGTTTTTAATCAGATCATTTATTATTTTTTTCATAATGTACTTTGTACAAATAAAGTTTTTAATATTGCCTTTGATAATGTTGGAAAGTTGCTTTGTGTCTAAAATATTCTGATTTGTGTTTATGTGGAAAAATTTGGTGCCCCTCTCAAACATATTATACACCTAGATGCGCAAGTGCCGCCGAAGTGGGGATAGAATTATTAGTAGGTCAAGGTAAATGTAGACGGTGCTCTCGGCAAAAATCCTAACCCACCACGCTGTGCCTCTCTATCCGTAGAAGTAATGACAACTCCGTGCAATAAAGACGGATATAATCAGGAGTTATGACCTCATGCGAATACGAGATGCCAGGAAAGATTAA